>NW_023998523.1:323482-378747 GCF_014805625.2 Glossina fuscipes
CGTCTCACCGAAAATTCAAAACAAAGTCCCGCTAGCAAAACGGAAACTGCTCTTTTTTTTGGTTTCTTGCAAGCAAAGGTTGCCACTTTCGGCCTTGACGGATCTCAGTTGAAATTATCTGATTTCACCATCAGTTGCTGTGCACTTACTGCGAGTGCAAAACGAGTTCGCGAATTTGCTTCCTCGACAGTTTCATTAGTAACTACTTATTACACAAAACCTTTATTATCTCCTTGCCATATAGTTATTTTGCGTTCTTCCTTCATAGTTTCAATGTGTTGTAAACTCTTTTGTTATTCAACTTTTCTAGGTTACTAGAAAATAATTCTAAAATCGTTTACGGCTATGCGACAATGTAAAAACAAGAAAAGTGTAGAAGACAGAAAGAGGCCAAATCCAATTCTTCAGCTTTATAATGCTCTAGGAATTTTTGAGATGCCCGATGTTATGATTTCAGTGGTTAGATGCAATTTTTACTATGTTGTAACTGTGCTTATAACAAATAAAGTCCTAACAATCCCTTTCATTTTTTTCTTATGTAATATTTTTCATTCAATGCTGGAAATAATTATTAGAATCGATGAACCTCATCCACTACATGTAAAAATTTTCAGTCTCTGTCCGGGCGGATAGTCCATTCAATTTTTCTGCTTGAAGAGTTTTCTGCTTAATCCTTTGTAAAAGAGAGCTATTAGCTCTTTGTTATTTAAATTAGAGCCGATAGCCTGAGTTGCTAGTGCTCAATGTATTTTTTTAGTCTAAGAATTTATTTCAATAGTCTAAAATTAAAATAATAATAATAATAGCTCTTGTTACTGCCTTCTTTAAACATAAGAGCGTAACGATAAGAAAAATTCGCAATTTTTGAAAAATGCATAAAATATTTTCGGACGAAAGCTTGTAAACAGCTTGTAGTTGTAGTTTATTGAATTCATAGCAGGATCTATTTAAAGTTAAAAGTCATTTTTAGCGGCTAAAAATAGTCAAGAAATGAGATAGAGTTTTTTGTCCGCCGCGTCGGAGGCAATGTTTAATAATCTCTTCCTCTCTCAAATGCAAGGATAGTATTAGCTACGGATTGTGATAGCAAACAATATTCTTTTCCTTTGATTTCGTAGTTTTTGCAGACGGATTATATGCATATTTATGTTTATTCAAAGATTAGTAATAGAGGGTTTAAACGAAAGAAATTTTAGCTTTCTGCCTCAACTGTTACCAGTTTCACTATTCTAAAAACACATTTGGCCAACAATACATGGGCGAATAGACTTCTAATGCTCTGTAATTGCAAAGATCGTAAACACTTTATCGGTCTTTGAAGATGGCATCCTTGTATATACATGCTAGGAGTTATTGTACCTCAATAGTAGAGCGGGTGAATACACTTCGCTTAGCATAGTGTTAAGAAAATTAGCAAATTTCGAATAGAAGTTATTCACCTCAAACAACCAATGTACTCATGATATAATTGATGGTTCCATAATTGCGATTGGATTTATTATTTATGCATTTGTCTTTGCATAATAAAGTTAATAACGCCCATGTACATTATTGCTTACAGCCATTGTCATAAAAGTTATTTCACAGCACTAAAATAATTAAGAGCGATTATAAACGGAAAAATAAGATTTATTTGCTATTATTATACTTTCGTAGACGAGATTTTATGTTCGCATATGTTGAACGTACGTTTTTGTTTTTAGAATATTTTTTTTACTGCCCATCTTTTTTAACTATCTGCATGTCTCAGTTATTTCTGGCAAACGTATGGAGGAATTCGTTTATCGGCAGATTTTCATAGCAAGATTTGCATATGATATGTTCTCGCATTTGTTAAAAGGTTGCTAAAAAAGGTTGTTAAAAGTCTTTGAACCTGGTTATAATAAATTTATAACACACATTAACGATATATCGCTTCAAGTAATTGGCTAAATCAAGGTTAACGTTATTTCCTACATTAATGGTTTTCCGTGTCTGAGCCTCGGCGTGAGAAACATATTGAATGCGAATATTTACGTAACGCAGTAGACCACCACTTGTTACCACTTGGTCTTTTCATGAAGAAAAGCAAAACTTTTTCGATTTCTTTTTTCTTTATGATCATTAACAACTCTTTTAATTATTGGTTATTTAAAAAAAAAAAAACGTTTCACAATTGTTTGGCAATAGAACGTTGAATAAATGAGTCAATTACTTCTTAATGTATGTAAACTATCTCGCATAAATGTGTAAAAATCGCAAAGTGTCGTAAATTTTAGTTTTCATAAAAAGACTCTTAGGATATATCAAGAGTTAGGAGGAAATGTGTCCGAGAAAGGTATAACCCTTCACGCTTCCCAAACGATATGCAAGTGATTTAGAAAACGTATTATTTTCGTCCATTCGAAATTTGCTCTTATCGATTTACAAGTTGATTTCAGCTCCGCAAAGATGGGTTTGATAATATTTAGCAAAAAGTGCAAAAACTCTCAGCAATATTAGTCATTTTAAGCTTAGACAAAATGCTTAAATTTCGATCTGAATGAAATTTTACGGAACTAACTCCAACGTCGAGCTTTTTGGTCCTTTTGCTAGAGCTTTAGTCAATACAACTGCAGCAACAACTCACTGTATAAATTCTGGTTTTTGTATGATAATCAATTACTGCTACGGTCGATAATCGAATATAAGATATATGAGTTGCGATCAGAATTGGGTCGCAATATGATAGTTTACACCAGACCTTCACCCCAAAAACTTTCTTCATAAAAAACCATTGCACGACGTTTTCACGCACAAAAAAACGTAATCCTCCGCACAAAACAGAATGATCACAGGAAAGAGCTATCATACCAAAAACAGTCACGCGGAATTTTCACTACAAACTATTTCCCATAAATGCACAAAAAACGTAAAGTACCGTAAATTCATACACCCATTATAAAAAAGCGATCGCACGGCCCTCCAATCGTTCTTACCAATCAATTCGCACAAAAAAACGATCGCACAGGAAAGAACCGTCATACCAGAAACAATAAAAAAAAGTCTTCACACAAAACTATTTCCCATAAATGCACAAAAAAACGTGAAGTACCGTAAATTTGTATTTTCATAAAGATATATTAAGCGTTAGGAAAAGGTATTTGTGAGGCACTTTTCAAAGTTCCCAAAACGTATGTAAGTCATTTCGAAAATATATTATGCGATTTCAGCTCCGCAAAAGTAGGTTTGATTATGTATAGCAGAAAGTGCGTAAACTCTTACCAAAAAAAAAAGAAAGAATTTTGCTAATATTGGTCATTTTATGTTTGGTCAAAAAAATGCTTATGGATAAAATCTCAAAAAAAATAATAGGAATAATAGGAAGCATAGGAAATAAGGCCGACTTTTTTGTCTTTCGCTAGAGTTTTTGTCGAAACAATTGAAAATTTGTCCTCTGTGGTAATCAAATATTGGCGCGATTCATAATCGAATATAAGAATATAAGATATATATTATTTAGTAAACTATTATCTTAATTGCGGTGAACTATGATAAAAAATTGACAAGGACATGATGACGTGGTAACCAAAGTTGGGAATTATATTTGATTGCTAATTTTCGTGTGGTCCTTGAAGCTTCTTGTAAACCTTTTTATGAATACTTTTTTTTTGAATGAACAAGCAGAGGCTTGAAGAGGAATTTATGTTTTGTTGACCTGCCTTGTCTTTGGAGCAATTTACTAAATTCTTTAATCTGATACTATCGGCCATGGGTCAATCGAAATATTCGCTTCTAAAATGGAAACAAATTTTTTAATTTCGTAAATATTTTTCTATCGATTGATCAAGATTTTTTCAGTATTTTAAACAATTTGTCAACTTTTGTGTCCACAAGATGATTCTCCTCAGAATCTTCCTAACCTAAAATTTATCTTTCATCTTTTAGTTCGCTAAACAATAATGTTAAGAAAAAATTAATCCACCACATCGCGACGTCTGCCATAATTAACTTTTAACGCTTTTATTTGATACACACACATTGATGATATTGTTGAGAAAGAATTAATCCACAACGTCGTTGTGTCTACCATATTTATTTTAGTAATTAACGCATTTTTAGGCAGACAATATATCTTTTTGTGGGCGAGGTCGATTTTTTCCATTTTTCCACATATATGGTAGAGATTTCCATAAAGTAAATGAAAAAATATAGAAACTTCTACGTTTCTATTAAATTTGAAGCGGATAACTGCATTTTTGCGACCAGGAGAGCATGACCGCATATTCCAGACAGACGGACAGCCATAATCGCGTAATCGATTTAGAATTTCAAGCTGAAGCTTCCTTTTCGGTGTTGCAAACATTATGACAAAATTCTTTTGTGTTAAATGTAAAAAGTTTATTTATAACTTTTGGCGGGCAGTAAAATGCTTTAATTTTGTTATAATTCCTGTAATATTTTTTTAGGGCTATTCTCGCAAATTAATCATGTTGACCCTTTGAATTATTTAATGCGATTTTAATGTTCATACGTAAAGCTGTTGTTAGCTTTCCAATACAAAACAAAAAGCAAAAATTGTCCATTCATTTTTTCAACACCTGTTTTGTATATATTAATACGAAATGAATAACAGAACATAGTAAAACACACAAAGTAAAGAAAACATTTACACTTTTATTTGAAAGACAAAACATAAGTAATTTGCAAAATGCTTATAAAGAACTTGTTTATTTAATGTTATCATAATTGTTTTATTTTAATCAAATAAAACATTGCAAATGATATCTTTGTAAACATTTAAATAAATAATCACAAAATTAAAACAAACGGATAATAGCAACACTAAGTGTGCATAGGAAATGTAAGGAGAAAAATTGAAATAAACAATCGGGAAATTAGAACGAGTCTATGGTGAGAGAAGAGAATCAGAGCAATGTTAGCTGTCGTGAACCAAATCGAAATTGAAATATTTGTGCTGCATAGAGAAAATGACGGTATATTTCTCTTCATGAGAGAAAGTGATATAAACAAATAAGTTAGAAGAGACTATGAGTGAATGAGAATGCACAAGCTAAATAAATATAATAGCAACACAGCAACAACGTGAGAAAAGAAAGCTAAACAGTTAGGGAAAAATCGAAATTTTGTAAAAAAATAAGATAAAGATTTTAACATTAATGGAGAAAAGTTAGTTAAGTTATGCATGTAGCAGCATTGTGGAGAGAATATGTTTTATTTATAAAAATGAAGAGAAAGAGAGAAGCGGAATGAGATTAACCTATGGAATTGAAAGGAACTTGTATTGGGAAATGTGCGTTTACATAAAAGAAAACATTAGCTTACAACAATACAAGAGAATTATGGTTGTAGGCAATAGCAATATCCCAACTACAATAAATATAATCACCGAAAATTATTGTAACAACATCTTAATGAAATGAAATATAGAAAACGAAATAAAAAAAAAAAAAAAGGAATATGCGTTGTTATGCTTGTTTTCAATAATTTTGAGATTCTGTTGAGCTAAGTTGTTGTTGTGTCGCTGCTGAGATTACTGTTGTTGATGAACAAGAAGTACAAAAACACTGAGCAAAAAAAAAAAAAAAGGTGAATTTCTTCTAGAGTACACACATGTGCAAGTAATGTAATGATGAATAGAAAATTATACATATATTCAAATTGATTACTCACTGAAGAATTGTGAAAAAATTTTGATAAATATTTATATAAAACACTTGTAAAAGCAGAAAGGTAGGAATTTTTTCTTTCTTTTTTCAACAATTTTCATATAAAATTTTCTATGGTATTATTAAATATTTTTTTTGATATTTCACCACAATTTTTTTTTTTTATTTCACTTTTTTTTCTTTTTATTAATTATTCATTTATTTTTTGTTATCATCTGCTTTTTCTCCAATATTTACAATTTATTTTTATCTTTTGTTTAAACTAAATTTATACATAATTTATTTATTAGAAAAAAGAATACACATATAAACATACAAATACGCGCTTATGCACTTATATACATATATATAAATATATATATATATATATATATATGTATTAACATTCCATTATATGTATTTATTAAATAAAACTTTTTGATTATCAACGAAATGTGCGCGCGGCGGGTTAACTATTGTATTATTGTTGTTATTGTAATAATATGTGTCTACACAAGTAAAATCGTATAAAAATTTATTACACGCGAGACAAATAGAATTTTTGCTGCTATTCATTGCACCCCGGCACGTAATACTAAGTTCAAGCAAAACGAAACCGCACAAAGAATTCCACATCCCGTCGTTAACATCGACATCGACATTTCGTACCGTCGTAGACGTTGTAGTCGTAGAAAATATATTGAAAAAAAAAAAAAGGAAAAAAAAACTCATACACACGCATACATATTTAACTAAAACATATTCTCTCATCGTCATCATCAACATCAACAAAAACACACCAGCACGGTTTGTTATGTTATTCCATCAACTAAAGAAACACACGAAAAAAGAATCAGTTCAGTACGTAACGTAACAAAAAAAAATGTACTCGCAGCACATACTCTCGAAACACACAAACACATATACCTTAAAACACAAAACCTTAAAAGAAAACAAGATTTCAACCAAGGCATTGTATTAAAAACACGGTCTTGCTCCCTCGCTTGCTCTTATATAACACGCTCATCGCTTACTCAAAGTACAAATTGTACGTACGTACACACAATAAATACATACATTAAAAAAAAAAACAAAAACAAAAAAGAATTTATTTTGGAATTGAAACGAAATTCATCCGTTCTTGTCGGCCGTAACCGTCAAGTTATTTTAGACGTGTGGTGCACCGTACACGTAAAAACACTTAACAGGGCATCACAATCACAATCGTCGTTGTAGTCGACATCACCATGATGATCATTATCGTCGTCATTATTATCATCACCGTCAGCATTGCTATTAATTCAAGTGTGCCTGTGTGTACCTATGCATACATAAACAACATTATAATGCATATTCGTACGAACTCAGGTTATTCATATATACACTCATAGTTGTATTTTGATTGTATATCGAAATACATTTGCTTATTCGCCTGTGCCTGCCTGTTTCTGTGCTTCATATGACTGAGTGTTTAGAAGTTAAGAACTTATTCTCACATATTGTTTAAGTTACAGGAAGTAGGAAGAAGACTAGTAGTGACGACTCTGGCTAAATGGTGTGTTTTATATATATATATATATATTCTTTTGCATATTCCCTATGAAATATCTGTGTGCATTTATGTGTTGGCTGCTAGACAACTGCTCACACTGCTGCTTTGTCCGCCAGAAAATTGCATCTGTACGCTTAATATTAAGAGTTTTTGTTGGAGTGTTGCCAGATTTTATATATGTGGGTGCAGACTTAAGGTGCAACTGTTTATAACGGCATTATTGCATATGTGTTGTGACAATGCGCCGTCATGTCAAAAGTAATTAAGCTTACGAACACATAAATATTAGTTATGCGGCGAAAAACAAATTAATAATCTAAAGATCTTCAAAAAAATCAATTTTAGTTTATTTTACATTTATTCAAAACTAATTAACTATTGCGCTTTTTTATTGTTAAGCTTAGTCATTTTTTCACTCTTTAATATCGATACATCTACTTCTAGTTGCTGAGGATAACTGTTAGATACGTTCAAAAGAACTTTTTTTTTTTTTTAATTTTTTTAAAATGAATACAAAACTTTAGAAAACGTTTGCATAAAGGATGGAAGGAAACAAGAAATTATATATGGCTTAGAGCAAATGTGTGCTGGCTTGTTATACAGACGCTGTCAGAGCTATACCTCAGTAAATCCATAAACTAAGTATATTTTCTCAATTCAAAGTTTCAAATCAATTAATCTTAGCTTTCTTGTTATGTTCATTTGTCAACTATTTTTAGAATTTTCAAAGTGGCAGTAATTTGGCCAGAAAACTAAGAGATAACGCGCGGCATTGTGCATAACATTTTCATGTTAAGCATACACATGCTGTCGGAAATCGGAAATAGCAAATAGCCATATAATACTATTAATACACAGTTAAGCTTAAAAAATTTGCTGTACAAGCATACAAGCATCTGTGAAGTTTTAGATGTTTTTTTATCTTCACTTAGCGTGAAAACAAAAAAGAGTAATGTGTATGACAAGATTCGGTCTGGTTCGATTGGTAACCGACGATGGTAGGTGTGAAATCTTATTAGGTCGATCGCAGCAAATAGGAGACAACTTTATCGACGGCATGGCCTCAAAATCAGTGTACGTTCACGAAACAAGAGAAAGAATCATAGATAGGTTTCTTTACCTATTGTTCATTTGTAGAACATTTTTGCAGAGCATCTTTCATAATAAAAGATACAAAATGAAGGCGATCCCGTAGCGGTACAAAAGTTTGAAAACATCATTGATGAGTTAATTGATGAGTAGAGGAAGAATAAGCAAAGTGAACAGATAACACACAGGCTGGTTATAAAGCACCTAATGATGATTGTCAATATTCAGTCCGTGCTCGAGTTAAGGAAGAATCAAGAAATATCCGTCAAGACGGAATGTATAGTCGCTTAATTCAACGGATTATGCCGTCGTAGAACAGTAAGTGGTACAGAAAAGTCGTTACATTATGAAAATATCATTGCGATTGCTCCGATTTATATAGGACAATCGAAAAGGCATCGCTACAATAATTTCTCGTTTCACTGTAGCCTGTTGTATGGTATCTTCCGCTCACCTCTGTAGACATGAAAATTGCTCTCATCCTAACTTAAGTCCGAAAAGCTTTATTTTTGTCTGCTTCGGCTACGATTGCTATATATTAGCAACAAACGTATTTTACGACATTCAGTTATACCGTAACTAATACTTAAATTTAGCTACCAGTTAACCGATAACTGCCAGAATAAGCAAGAAGAGAATAACTGATAAGAGCAAAATCATATTGGCAAATAGTATAATAGATCAAACGTTTAATTACAATAAGTAAAAATCCAATCAGAATAGAGTTCAACTAATAATTAATAAAACATATATTGGTGAAGAGCGTAGACCTTTTAGAGTTTCCAATTAATAATCACTGGTCAACAATCTGTTCAGTTTAAAGTAAAGTAACTAAAATGTTTTCTAGTCGTTTTTAATCTGTAGAGAAACGATTAGTGATACACTGCTGGCATATAACTTTTATAAAGTAATTCAAGAAAACCACATAAATTAGAAACTTATTCCGGATTAAAGAGGAAGAGAGATTAAATAGATTTCAATCAATGGCTGCCGGTAACTGCGTAACTGTTAAAAATGTTATTAGAAATTTGAAGGATTATCGACGTTAACCTTAAAATTGTTTTTTTTTTTTTTTTTTTGTATAAAATCAATAAATTTCCATTTTCTCATAAAGAAGATTGAATCGTTTTGTCTACTCACACATAAAAACTAACCCCAATTAATTGTCCTTTAAATTGCTTTTTATACCTCTACACATTCAAGGGCATATACACGTTCTCATTATGTAAGATGTTAAATATGACGTCACATTCTTAATGCAAATTCCCAATCTTGCATAATTATGATTATTACACGTTACGTCTGTCCGTACCTGTCTGCTTCACTGAAATTATTTACGGAAAACTAGGTTTAAGTTAAATTTGAAAATGAAGACACCTACGTAATCGATTTATATACAAATCACGGGGAATGTTTACCCTTTGTCGTAACTTGAAAGGTCTCGGAAACGAAAGCTTCTTTAAGCCTATTACAATTTGACCTATAGAGTCTCACAAAGAATTGATTTTATAACTGCGCCGTATACAGTGAACGGTGCTTACTGTTCACATAATGCGAACATTTTTCTATATATAACAGGTAACCATAGGTGAAAAAAAGGTTCACCTCACGGCCGTCAAGCGACAAGTACGTACTAATCTTTTCGACAAACAACTTTAGAGATTGGCGCACACCTCGAACGTCGACGTAAACCGATTGTAACCTTTCTTTGCTTGTTCTTCCCCTTCTTTCCCCTTGCAAAAAGTTTGTGCTTTTATCCCTTTTTAAAAAAAAAAAAAAACAGATCTTAACAAACAATCAAAGTAATCTATTATCTTCAAAGAAAGGCATAAACTACGCAATTTAAATGTGTTTAGAAGAAAATCGAAGTGCTACAGAAAAGAAGTAAAATGAAAAAAAGAAGAAAAAAAAAAAATATTATGTGTCATTGTATAACGATGCGAATAGTTTCAGGACAACATGGTTAGTCAGTCAATTGTATACTACCATTGTTGTTGTTGTTATCGTTGGTATATTCGAAAAAAAAATGCACACACACACACACACACACACACACACACACACACACACACACACACACACACACACACACACACAAACAAAAAGATTTAAACCTAATGTTGACCATTCATCTAACTTGTCACTGTCCCTCATTCAATCTGACTTTACGTCTGTCTTGCTGTCTGTAAAATTTCAAATGACGAAAACAAAACGGGAAAACAACAACGTATGTTAAACTTGACTAGAAGTTGACAAGATTGCCGTTTTCTCTCTTTTATCGTCCGCCTTTTTAAAACCTATCAAGAGCATACAGGGGAGGGAAGTTTACTAATTTTGTCATTCTGTTTACGACAATTCAAGTTGGATGTGGTAAACGACCACTATATCGATGGTTAAATATCTTTAATTATGAAAATTCTTTGGTAAATTTGTCAAATTTGTGTTTGTGCAAGGTAGTCTGTCTTCTCCCTTGCACGAAAAAGTTTTAGTAAACGGACATTATTGTTGGCAAAAAGTCAGCAGTTTTTACTATGTAGAAGAAAAAAAGCTTTAAAAAAGTCCAACAGAATATTAAACATTCTCTAAAAACTTAATTCCTAGTAACGGCGGTTTATACGATTTATTTGGTTGATACTCAAGACGACATCGCCTATCTAATAAACATCAAGACCTGAAATTTTTAAGGCGTCTTTTCTTTTAATGATGTGCAAGATTTTTGCGTGTCATTCAAGAAGAATTTACAAAATTCAACGAATCCAACGAGAAAAGTTTTCCGTATTTCAAAGACATGTTCTCTCGTTTACGTTACAGGCGTACAGAGTTTAAGTGGAATTTTCTTATCCAAGCACAATCGAATTAATGCATTGCCTTCCCTCTAAGGGCAGCAAATAAAGAAAATGTAAAAGCATTTAAGAAAGAAGAAATGCTTCACTATACAAGAAGCTTTACCATCGTTTGTACTGATCTATCTGCTATCTAATTGATTTATATACGAATTAGATGTAATTTGTCTAAAATTCAGATGAAAATTGAAATTTTTCGTATTAATTAGCATTTCTCGATAATCATACGTAGTACATGGGCGCTTTAACAATTTCGATGCAAAGATAGTTTCTTTGTTCGAAATTTTGATTTATATATTAATTGTTGTTTTTGTTTTGAAAATACCACATATTGTATATTGTGCGTTTCATGTATATATGTTGTGAAAAGGATGTGAAGATAAATACGAATGTGACTAGCAAAGGCTAACAGAACCGAGCTCCGTAGATATACTAACAGTGCTCTGTTAAATATTCACAAATAAAATATATTTGGATTCGGAAGTTTACTCCATGTCCATATTAAAAGATGTAAAATATTTTTTTGGATAGGTAGGCTGTTTACAGAGCTCTATTACAGGAAATTGTTTCTTTGTTAATTAAATTCGAATCTATTCTTACATCTTTTATTCCGCAATATTTGTCTGCACCTGTTAAGGCAAATATGTAAAATAAAAAAGTTTGTCTTTGGCAAAGGGGTAAATAAGTCTCCATAGACCTTCAAGGCATGAGATATTACTTCGTGTTAGCACATGTGAGAGTGCGTTCCGGCATTTTGAAAGTGCAACAATCTGATTTAAGCCAAATCTGATAAGGCCTGATAAAAAATCGATGATTAATTATCGGAATCGCAAAAACATTTGCTGAAAGTGAAGGACCTGTACAGTCGACTATCTTCGATACAAATATTTAGGAAAGTTACTCTTCGAAGTTTCTCTTCCAAGCGCTTTACGGCAGGTTAGCTTTTGTTTGTCTTAGCAGCGCTTCCGTTCTTACGATGATGGGAACAAAAACAAAAGACCAGATCTCTCTTCCGCACGGACTTAATATTTTTTTAGAAACACCGGGTGAAAATGCGCAGTAAAGAAAGCCCAATGCATTGAATAAAATCTTACCGTTTGTTTTGCAGAAAAAGCCGACTTATGACTAATTTATAGGCGTTAGCGATTTTCTTATTAAAAGCGCTGTACTGCACTTGTATACATCAATGATTCTTGAACTTTTGACTTAGTTGGAGAGGTTAAGAGTTAGTTGTATTAATTTACAAATACTTTCGTGCAATTAATTCAACAGAGTTTTTGAAATTTTTACTTTGTTTCAGCCTTTGTTTACATTTATGAATTCAAGTTAAAAATGCATTTACTAATTTTTAATATTTTTTTTTTAAACTTTGGTTCACTTAACAAAGATTCTGTAACTACTTGACAGGTACTCAAAGGTCGTACTCAATTATATAACATATTTCTCATATGTTTTTGTCTTAACTTTTGACTTTCGTTAACACGAACAGGCGCATCTGATATAATTTTGAAAAGAAGAAGTTTACAATCCCAAGAAAAAAGAAAGAAAAAAGGAAAAAAAAAGTAGGAATAGAAATAAAAGTTAATCGTAATAAAGAAAAGAAGAAAGAAAAACAGTTAGAAAATATGCGCTAGACATAGACACAGCAAAAATGATACAAAAAAAAAAGGTAAGTACTGGAGAGAATATACATAAATAGAAAAGAAATGAACATAGAAAAAAAAGTTCTTACATTCCCACAATGTATGCCAACGATGGTAGGTTCTGTATAAGTACGTGAGTAGAATTTCTGATAAATCTGATAAAATTTAAGTACACATTACGATTCCATTTCACAACTACATACACACACACATATATATATATATATATATAACTTACTCTTGAGCACAAATATATTCACTGGTCTAACCTTGTTCTCCGACTATTCTTATGTTGTATGTGCATGTGACGTTGTTTGCCTTTTTATGCATTTATTGTAGAGAAAAATTCTTATAATTGTTATTATAAGCGTTAATGTAATAAAAGTTAATTGAACAATTTTTTTTATTAACATCAGTATAAGTGTCACTATCGTCATTGTGTGATTATTGTGATTGCTGATGGGTAAGAGTCGATTGTCGATAATTTCTTCAGAAATTGCTTACAAATTATTGTTGACAACGACAGAATTATGAAGACAAAGTTTTTTAAGTAAGATTTTTTTTTTTTTTTTCGTTTTTTCGAAAATAAAGAAAGAAAGCGAAGGCAATTTTCTAAAGAAAAAAAACTTATTTTTAATAATAAAAAAAAAATTATAAAATCTTTAAGCATCAGAGAAAGCAATTTCAGGAAATATTAAAAGTATTTACGTTTATTTCATTTGAAAAATTGACAACCGATTATTCTTGGGTTTATTTCACATTAGACACAAGTTATAATCGAACAAGATCAACCATTAAATAATCTACGCTAACTTCAGTTAGTATAACTCCTTGTTTATTTATTTTAAACGTAAACTATTAATAATTATATTTATCTTGATCCCTATGTCCATGCTGTGAAGGGTACAAGTGAGTTCACTTAAAACGCTTACAAACGCTTCTCATCAAATTAAGTTTAAGAATAGATGCGATCTGCCCACTCAACAAGAAAAACTGCAATTTTCGGTCGGTTATGTATATATATATATATATATATATGGATATATATCAGATATTGACTTGACATTTGACGCGCAAATATCAAAGTATCTTAAAACTTAATTACGATGTTTTAGCTGATGTTGCCATTAATTGTTGTCTCTTAGAGAAGTTTTGATATGCTCGCGTTCCTTCTATTTACGTTCGGCACAATTTGTTTATCTATAAAACTTGAATTGACAATCAAAGTTGATCGACTATGCTTTGTAAAATGGTAGTGTTGTACCGTTAAAAACCAGCACAATCGTCAAAGATCTTTCTCTCGTTTTAGGCTCCGGACGACGATAGAGAAAGTGTAGCGCGGGCGTATTGTGTGACGAGATTTATGGAATTTTTCTAACTTCTGTCTATGCAATGGGATTTTTTGTTTTTTTTTCGCTTAGATCAAAGCTTTGCTTTCATAAAAACTTTTTTGCAAATAAAACAATTTATTCTGTGTGTTTATAAAATAAAAAAAAAAAAAATTTTTTTTTCGTGTTTTCTAAACAAAAAGCAATAATAAGAAAAATTCGCATACATCACTTCAACAGAATTTTCCAATACAATCGATTTAGTTTTAGTTTCATTTATTTTCATTTTATGATTTGTTAACATTTTATTATAATAACGGTAATGATGATTATGATGATGTCGGGAATTCAGTTTCGTTTCTATCTTTTTCGAATGTTTGATTTAGTTGTTGTTATGGTTGTTATTAATTTATACTCATCTGACATGAAACGATATAAACGTACATATACACACACACACACACACACGCGCGCACACACAAATCGTTTGGTTGTTGCTCGTTCAGTTACGTTCCAGGCTTAGTTTACTTTAGCTCTTTTCTCTTGTTATTAATCTTGTTGTTGTTGTTGTTGTTATTATTATTATTATTATTGTTGTTGTTGCTGCTGCTTTTGCTTTTTTTCTTTTCCTTCTACATTCTCCCTGTGTTTCTTCCAAGTTTCTTTGAACTTAACCATGGTCTGCTTGCTTGCACTACCACTGCGCAAGGTGTGTGCGTGCCTGAGATACACTTTTTATGTGTATTTATCTCTCAAATTGTGCTAATTGCTTCTTTTTTGTTTGTTTGTTTGTTTGTTTGTTTATTTGTGTGTGTTTTTTTTTTGTGTGTATTCTCTCTCTATGCGTCTTTTTAGATGAAAACGTGTTCATTGATTGTTGGACTTTTGTCAATGCGGTTCAAGCGTGAAACTTGATTTTTGTTATATGTTTGTCGAAAAGATTAAAGTTCATTGAAATTTGTGTTCAATCCATGATAATCAAAATGCTCGCCATGCACACACATATTACTATTAAGAGGATTTCATTTATGTTTAAATTAATTTTGACACTCATTTCAAAAGAGGGATTTATCTTCGGAAAGCCATTGTAAACAAAAGTATATATTAATAGACATGAACGGATTTTCAGCTTTGCTTAATGATTTCGTCTTGCGTAAGTGTTTCGACTCTATTCGCCTAACTAGGTTAAATACGACAAATATTCGTAGGCTACAAATTTCAAAAAACCAAAGGATGTGCTCCTGTAAATAGTGCTCGAACTAAACGGTACCTATACAATGTGATCCTTTAAGAAAAACACAAGCGTTGAATAAATTATGGACATCTGCTTGTGCTGCTTTGTGCGATGAAGGACGATATATACTACAGCGCTTGTGACTGATTTTGTGAAAAGCTTTCTGATGCTTCGTATGTGAAAGGTGTTAATAGATTCCGTAAGAGATCAAAGAGTCATATGATATTTAATAAGATCTTTGTTCCGGCCGTAGTAATCGCCTAAGCTATTGCCAACGCTTTCATTCCCCCAAAGGTAAAGAGGATTCTCAGTTAATTTAATCGCAATCCTCTCTTTAATTGATTATTGGTGTGATATTATTTGTGCTTCTACAACTGCTGAAAAGCGTTAGGAAATGTTCCACAGCATTGTGAGCATATTTTTGAAGAAGCTATTACCTAAAACAATTTCTATATTCAGTTATATGAACAGATCTTCCTCCATGACTCATTGTAGATTGAAACTGAATTTCGTAAAACATAGGCGTATGAGGCAGAATTAGATTAGAAATTTCGATGCTTCTGAAGGTAACAAAAAAGATTAAGAGAGAAGTCTATCGAAAGAGGTAGCGGGACGTCGGCTCGCCTAATGAGCAACTGTACCCTATGAAGCAATCTTGAGCATCCCGCTCCGCAACAATAAGAACTAAGTAACCCTTTGGATTTTGGGCGGGAATATAGGTTTACTGTATTCTCATCCTAGGCGATTCGAGAAAATTTTAAGTTGAATTTATTTTTATATCATAGCAGTTCTAAAGGAAATTTATTCTTTATTTTCTACGAAACATCATTCTGATTTCGTGATGGCTTATTTAGAAATCAAGTAAATAATATAAGAAAATATTTCTAAGCACGGTAAAGTTACGTTTTGATACTTGTAGGGGAGCTGTAGAAGCTTATAAAAATGCCTGCGGTATGAAAATGATATCACGCTGTTTTTATCTTCCAATGTAATCATTTCCTTCATACATATCTCTTTTTTCCATCTTACGACAAAAGGGGATGAGAAACTGTATTCAAACGTCCGAATTAATTTGTTTCGATATATCATTGTGTACAACGAATATGTACCTCATGATTCGTCCTTGTCGGATTTCCTCATAAAATATTATCATTATGAATGTGTGTCATAATAATGTCTTCTCGAAGATATTTTTGTTATTTTTGTCATGCCAAGTAGTTTTATTACAAACTAATTTCATATTACAACATACTCTGTGATTGACGAGTATACGGGCGTATCGATAAAGAGGTCGACACATTTAATAGGTTAAATTGCAGTATCCGCACGGAGTGTAATGTAAATTTTTCTTACTAAAGATAGTGGAAAATAAATCACTTCCTTTCTTTTCAATCATTAGGTATTGAAAGAAGCAATACGCGTTTCGCAAGCATCACTCTTTCATGAAGATGTCTAAAGATGATAGATATAAAAGATGCCATAAGTGGATTTAAGATGATTATAATTTAAAAAACCATCTGCCATTTCTTAAGAGCTTCAATTAAAGCTTAATTCGCATTCTCTAGCAAATGCACGGTCGTTACGTTTCAAAGGCGATGTATAAGTTAGTTTCAGGGCTATATTTACTTGAGAATTCGTTCGTTTTGAAATGGTTTACGCAAACATTTGAAATTCCCTACTTTCACTGTATTTTTAGTAGCAACTTGCTAGCTATGCTCGATATTTTTCAAAAGATAGAAACCAAGTTCATTAAAGATTTATTTAGTTTTCATATAAAATTCCAAATTAAAATAATATTAGAAGATTTAAGAGGTAAATTTAGAGATTTTAGAAACGCAATATAGATGACACATGGATTATATCGTAAGCCGAGTAAGCATAAAATGAAGAAGAGTCTGTTCAATTAAAATTGTTTTTTATAATCCATTTATCGAAATGTCAACAATTGAGTCATTTCTTGTATGTATTTGTTTTGTATTAGATGGCGGCTATATTATGTTCCCTAATACTTCCGTCTTAGGGTGAGTATACTTTTCTTAATAAAATTTTCGTATTCGCGAAAGATGGTAACACGGTTTATTGAAATTTACGAATTTTTTATTTACTCACTTTCTTACCAAAATCATTTTTAATTCTCAATTCGAGACTCTCTTTAGCGTTTTTACTCTCTTTACTTATTTATAGTCATCGTTTCGTTCGTTTTCTTTCGTTTAACTTACTCTAGACTCTTATAGCTAATCTCATTGTGTTCCTTGCAGCTGCGATTATTGAAGAACAAAGTGAAATAAGGACACTGCGTTTCGGTTACAAATGACATAAGTAGTTTATAAATATACGTGTGTGTACTTTTTCTACTTTGCTGATGTTATTATTTATTATTCGTTGAGATTGCTGCGATATATATATATATATTTTTTTTTATCTGTACATTTTAGATCTCGATTATGTTTATAGATTAATCATATGAGGCTATTATTAATTATTTAATAACTATTTTAAATGAATTTTTATTTCTTAAAATTTTCGTTTATTTTTCATTAGGCCCTAATTACTCCACCCAAATATTTCGCTGCATGCACATAGGTGTACAGATAATGAAAAGGATGCCATATTTTTATCAAATATCGTGCTTTCCCTCGCTCTCTCTCTCTCTCTCTCTCTTTCTCACACTCACTCACTCTCTCTCTCTCTCTCTCCCTCTTTTTCTATCTCTTTCTGAATGTCTACAATAATTCGCTGGATAAATTCTTCAAGGCATGTAAATGCATGCAACGCAATTACATATGTTGATTAGTCTATAGGTTATGCTATATTATATTTTAAGATGTGTGTGCGCACACATAGATACAATGAACACTTTGAAATTGCCGGTTATTAAACTACGGCGTCATCACCTGAATTTTACGCATTTTAGTGTATACATAGGGAATGCATAGTTGATGCCAAAGCATAATTGGGTCACATATTGTTCAACATAGAAATTGTGTGGTTGATTATAGCACAAAATGAATTCAGTGAGTTGCACTGACAACACTTTACTTAAAAGGAAAAAAAAAAAACTCTCTATGCGGTTATATAAAAAAAAAAAAAAACTTACTATATGTAGTTGGACTTTTTGTTTTCGGTACACAATCAACAGTGAGTAAAGAATGCATCTTTTCAATTACTCTGTCATGTTTACCTAAAAAAAAAAAAAAGAAAAAGAAAAGAATAAGATGAAAGCATATAAAAAAATAAAAGCGAGAAATTTGTAATTAAAATATTCAATTTTAAGAGGATTACGATTAAATTACTTAATAATAAGGCAAGTAATGTAAAGTACTTATGGTTGCTCAATAGTAAGAGTTTGCTTATGATTACTGAAAAAAAATTCAAATGGATTCAACTGAAAACACATTTTTAGTATTATCATCATTACTCTTGTTATTTTTCGTCAGGAACTAAAAACAAAAACAAATCTGGAAAACAATGAATTTGATTAAGGTATAATACCACTTTGCAATTTCTTATTTATATGATTTTATCTTTTTAAGGGCTATAAATATACTTTTATATTTTACACTTTACACTATTGGCCGGAACATCCGTGCTTTTTTTATGCTCAGATGTCATTGCTCTCTTTCTGCAAGTATAGGATAATTATATCTAGTAAATTCCTACAGAGAGAACAACTGTTATATAATCGTTACCCTTGACAACTGATTAACATATAAGCGCAGGGGACAAAAAATAGGCTACCGATCCATAAACGTCAGCGAGAAAAGGCTGATTTACAGCCTAACGATCGGTAAGCATCGGGCACAAAAACCCGATCAATAGGTTATCGGTCAGTAAATTGTCAATATTGCCCACTGGAGAAAGTTGCTTTCTGAGAGGTATTCATGATATGTTTGATCAAAAAATAACGATAATTTTCAAATCGTTCACTAATTATCGTGGGAATTAGATGGTTAATTAAGCAATCAACGAAGGAATTGGAATTTGCTCTAAGTCCTTTTGAAATTTGCAACATGTCTTAAAAGATCACAACACCTTTATCATCGCGAGCACGTAGGGCTCCCTACTACTTTTTCGTATCGACTAAATTGGAAATGATTCATAAAATAAAAAGGGAAAAAATCGAGTTTCAGGAGCAAGCGCGAGCCGGCAAACAAAGGAACTTCATATCAGTGTTTGTAAAAATTAGCAAAATTTTAAATTTAAACTAAAAAAATCAACAATTCGCTGATTAATATTTCGGTTTATTACACGATAGGTCTTTAGCATGAGCGACTGCTAATAAGTGCTGCCAAACTAAGACATTTCATGTTAAGAATTTTCCATAAGCAAAAGGATTGAATATCAGTGATATGACCAGCGATCAACGAAAGAAAAAGAAAGCATTTCAAGCGATCAGCGATGGTCAGGAAAGCGTATAGTTATGGAAGGATCAAAAACTTGCATATTATTTCTGTTACGTTTAACTTGGAAGTGGCAACATCCGGAATGGATGAAAAGATCATTGCTGTTGAGTTACTCTGCCCACTAATCTACTAATAGCGATAGTTTTTCCATAGCAGCCGTAGTTGAAATAATCTCTTACGGGTCGTCTCACCTTTTTATCCATAGGCATATAAACGATTAGACGAAAACTTAGCAAAGAAATTTGAAAAATCAACTTTACAAACTCGTGTCACGGGTATGACACTCAACAAGGTGTATAATTTATGGTCCAAAAGATTGCACAAGACAATCTTAGCAACCTATTGGTAATGGCATGTTTTAAATTTTGTTTGTAGACCGCTTAGCTTCTAGTCAATGCAGTAGGTAGTAATAGTAGCAGCAGTAATAGTGTGAAGGTGGTGTTGTTTTTTTCATGATATTATTAGGTCAAACATCCTTTTCCTTGTTGAACAGTACATGTCGTTACGAGACAAACGCGCACTTCCAAATACTATTTCAAAAGTCTTTGAACTCCGCTTAATGAGGTCATTTCACTTTTTCTTTAGCAATCCTTCGATACACTTAAGCAAATTTTTCTTATTGTTTATGTTTTGCTATGTTTATGCTCTTTGTTGCTTGTGTCGTTATCTAAAATCAGAATAATTCCACAAGAAACACAAATAAAACCCATAAACATTATTTAAAAAAAAAACAAAAAAAAAATCTCGAATTATTATAACTAATTAAATGTGAAGGCAACATTCGTTAAAAATAACATCATTTGAGAATGAAATTAAATCATGTGTGTGTGTGTGTGTATGCGAGTATTTTAATGGATATAAACATTGAATAGTGTACGTAATGAAGAAAACAGATGTAACACACTGACAATCACAAAAATTTATTTGAAATTATTACAAGAGACAGCGTTGATACATATAAACTAACATATCTAAAAGCACGCGCGAATCCGCATAGCATATGACATACATTACGAAAACATAATTAACATGAGTTGAGTATTTGAGTAACAAACAAACATAAGAAAAATTGCTATAAACAAAAAGAAAAAGAAATAAACTTTAAGCATTAATTATGAAAAATCTCTAACTGTGCATACAATGTTTGTGTACATATGCGGAGACAACTGCAACAAACTGTAATTACAATAAAACAGGATGTGCGGCTCAGTGAAGAATTGGTGCATCTGCTCGAAAGAAAAGAACAGAATTGAATGAATGAACAAGCAAAATGTATGAATGGACGAAAAGGACTCAGAAGAAATTTATAATTAAAAAAAAAAAAAAAAAAAAAAAAAAAGGAAAACACAATCCAAAAACAAAGCGAAAAATAAAGCAGAGGAAGACAAAAGAGTTATAAAAACAATGTATTAACACAATTCCAACAAAAATAGAAAGGAAGTGTGAAATTTTTTCAGATTTCAATTGGTTAATGGCGTAAAGAAGGTTTTCTCATCTTAATGCTTGTCGAAGGTACAACTCTTGCCGTCCTTTGGTCCAACACAAGCATCGACGTTTTATACTTTTTAGTGCATTTTTAATAGAAAATTTAAAAAAAAAAAACGCAGAGAAAATTCGAAATTCCCCACTTTATCACACCTGCAAAATGATCAAGATTGAACGTCACACCAGTTGGTGACTTATCAAGGGTATTTCAACACTGCTTTGTACATTATTTTTATAGCAACAATGGCTATATACACAAAATAGTCCTTTCAAATATTGTTGCTTTGTTCAACACAGCAGCACTTCTGCTTACATTTTTTAACTTAGCAGTATTTATGCTTATACATTTCCACGCAGGTCCCCCGTGCGTTTACTTTTATCATTATGAACTCCTTTTTTGGTAGATTTACTAGTTTTTTTTAAAAGGTAAAAAATTCGCGCAAACAATGTGAATCAATGTGAACTGACATGGACCATGTTTAGCAAAGGCAATTTTGCCGTCAAAAAAATTTGCCAGACTTTAGCACAGTTTTCATCATAAGATTCTTCATGAGAATCCTTATATGAGATAGGGGCCAAGAAATGGATTTATGTGGTTCAAACTCATAAAGTGGTTAGATTATTATTTTTTTCCCATATTCACTTTGTAAGCCCAAACAATGCGTTTCACCGATTTCTATCAATTTGTCAAAAAATTTAACACATTTTTCTCACATCACGAATATTGATTTCCATGTAGGGCGTTATGCAGGAACTGTTTATAACAGTGACTCGATGCAATCCGTATTCAATAGCGGTGCTCGTTCCACTGAACTAAATTTCATCGAAATGTCTCGAAAAATGCAGTCCGGTGGGCACTAAAGTGTCTTTGCAGACATTGTACGAACCGACATTCAAGAAACGACTCTGAATTCGCCGATAGGCGAGTTCCATCTCAAATCCTTCATGGTATCGTATGGGCTATCCGTATCATAAGTGGTGTAGGATATAAAAACACAGTCCAAAGAAAAAAAACAGGTAGAGCTACGAAAAAAAGAGCGAAGGTTTCGAACAAGTTAATACTTTGCACAGGGCAATGATGTTATCTGACGTAAGGTCTAAGGCTTTTTTCTTTTTTATTTTCTTATGATTAGTTTGATATACCTAGACGTCCAAATGGGAAAATGTAGAGGCCGGAGTAGAGCTTGTTCGAGGGTGATATTCAATTTTAGATTGATAGTTCTCGTTATTGAGCAACTTTTAACGCGTAGTGAGTTCATGGTATTTAGAAACACTATCCGCTCGTTTGCAGACGACAGCATCTTGTATCGCATGTATTCCTTCAGTAAGGGGCCATGCAGCAATGAGATATAGAGCAAATGCTGCGCTGTGAATGGCGCACTGAATTGGAACTTTTATCCAAATGGGGTCAGGCTAAGATAGGGTAAGATTTAACGCCACCAGAACTCAAAGCTGTCTCCGTAAATGAGCGCACAAGAAAAGTAATGAACAACCTCCCTCTTTTGGTGGCGTCTATTTATAGGAATAGGCAACGTTTAATCTTTTGGGCGTGAGAGTGCAAAACGATGTTCGTTGGACAGGACAGGTGTTCGAAGTGTCGAAAGGCAAAGCCACGGGCTTAAGTTTTTTAAAGCGCTGCAAAAAATACTTCCCTGCATCCAATTTTCGTACAATGTACACCACCTTAAGAGCATAACTCGCTTGTGTTGGCGGAAGCTTCCAAACTTTCCTTTGAGACCCTCAATCCCATAGAAGTAAGACGTCAGACAATCATGGGCAGCGAATATATTTCCAAAATCCTCGATACCACCTACCAGCCATATCTGAGGTCTTCGTTCTCAACACGATTGTTCATAAACATTACTACTTCTATTGCTTTAAACGTTCCTGACGACCATCATACCCGCACAGTGGTAATAACGAGACATAGAAGACAAGCCAGTTATTTTAAGTAAAGTTTTGAGAAAAATAAATTCATATCGATATTAAACAAGAACAATCAACAAACTTGATGTCTGTGATGGTGGATACAATAACAACAAGTAAATGATATATTTAGCAACAGCTTTCACTTCTTACTACTTTCAAAGTATTGAAGTTTCAAACAATAGTTACATTAAATCAAATAAGCTTACGTTTATTAAGGTTTTGTAGAAAAGAACAATTGAATTTTATTTTTGTGAGTAAAATCATCAAATATCATTATGAGACAAAAGAAGGAAAAGACGGATCTTGAAGTCTTTACATGAATTCCAAAAAAGAGGCAAGTGAAAACATTATAGCCGGCACAGACCGACTAGTTAAATACCCCACACCACTTTGTCTAACATAATTCTTGTTTCTGTCATAAAACACAAAAATTATACCCTGTTCTTATAGGAATTTACTATTATGGGACTGTATATTAAAAATTACATTTCTTTCCAAATGTGAAGTCTTACTTTCCGTAACAATGGGTGTGTGCAACTAGTACAAAAATTGTGGTACGTTCTCAAATTTCAGCACAGTTCATAAAATATTAAAACTTGTACTTTTCTGCCCTAAAAACGCAAAACATTATAGACGGGAAAGGCCGGCAATTAAATACCCTACACTACATTGTCTAATACATTTCTTATGTTTGTATGACATTACAACTATGGGTGAATTTTTATCACCAGATGTTAAAGCTTACACTTTTCTGCTCCATAAAGGATCAGTTTTCATGAAAATTCTTATTGGGATAGGATTCAAAAAATACGCCGAGATGGTCCAAATTTGGCAAACATAATTTTTTTAGGTTTAATGAAGGTTTGAAAATTATACCATTTTGTCGTATGGACTTCAGTCTTCGCTATATGAGATAAGGTTCAAAAATTGCTCCAGCCGGTCCAAACTTGCCATATCAATTTGGTATGCCGAAGTACTACTACTTAGTCACTTTTGCCGAGAATTTTTGAAAATTCTTTCCAACTTATTCGAACCATTTTCAATAATGTTCGTCCTTGGATCAAAACACGTCACTATGCCAAATATAATCAAAATATCCCGAAAATTGCGGCCTGTAGCTTGAACACAAATCTATATGGACCGACATCAAACGGGTGGAGAGGCTTAGATTCTGAATGAAAAAATGATTCTGAATCGAGCGATACAATAAAAAGTGGGTCTATCTTAAGCGCTTCTGCGTATCACATATATCCGCATAAACTTAATATACCCCCTCTATCACACCAGTGATGTCGGGCATAAAAACCCTATTAATAAGAGATAAGAAAATTTTGGGATTTACACACTTTACTTCATTCATTGCATTCATTTAATCTAGTCTTCTTTCAACATCTTTTACTAGCACGAGCGCACATTATTAGACTCAAAAGTAGGTTAATGTTGCCTATCATTATTCGCTTCTTAAGATAATTTTGTGCTTAAAATTCCGAAACTATTTATTTGTGCACACTCACGTACGATTATGAAAAGCACTAACAACAACAACAAAGCAAAAGTATTTTAGGATAGAAGAAAAAGATAGATAGATAGATAGAGATAGAAAGAGAGAGAGAGAGAGAGAGAGAGAGGGAGGGGGGGGAAAAAAAAAAAAAGAAAAATATTAAACAACTGTCAAAATGTTTACACGATTTATCATAAATTTCAAGTGTGCACATGTGTGCCTACATATGCACGTTGGGATATATATATGGTTGCTCATGTTTATATGCAATTCATTCATGTGTCATTTTCAATATGTCGAATACGTTTTATTTTTTGTTGATTAATTTACACAGCCGACGAATCGTAACGATGGCAATGCTATATTATTGCCGGCGGGCTTTGAGGGGATCATTTTTGTAGCGTTTGTTTGCGGTTCATTTCTGTTATAAACACAAAATATTTGTCGCTTTACATTTCCGCTCTGTGTGCCGATAATATTTGAAGTAGCTCAAGTCAAATATTTGAAAATTTTATTGACATTGCAAGGTAGGCGGCTTTGGAGCGATACGACATAATGTTCTTGCCCTCATTATTGCTTGATAATTTTGTACCCGTACGATGGGACTTGATAAGGCAAACGTTTCCCCAATTATTACAAATACTTTGCCAATATTTTATTAAAACGGGTAATCCGTGACTTGCACCATTTCGAAAATAACTGGCGATAAATTTTAGTATCTTTCTTTATCACTTACTCTCTATATTCGTCATATTCCCAGACAGCTTGCCGTCTTGATAATTTAGAGCTAATTCACATAAGGATAAATTAGTATCGATTCACAAGTCAAGTTAAAAATTGTGCGACAGAAGTCATAACGTAAGACTTGCTTAATAAGTAAGATGAGTGAATATCTCTAATTGAATTTCGTACTTGAAGAACGAAGTAACATCATTTAGTGACGGCGTAGACAAAAATCCCTACAAGCTTTTAAAGAGGCGCTTCCAGAGAAAGGTGCCCAAAGAATTATATATGAAATGTTATATGAAAATTTTTAGTCTTTTAACAGAAGAATGTAAGGTTGAAAATTTGGAGTGATCTGTTTATATGCACATCCCCGATAAGGAAGAAACTGGAACAAGTTTGGAAAAAGATCGACTTGTTATTCATATCATTGTCGATAACTTTCGATTACGTGAAAATAGTTCTCAAAACATGTGACGCCAAGATCACTTTCATCTTTAGTTCGAAAGTAGTCTCGACCAGCTTAGTAATACGGTCGAAATTTGCAATAAAATTGTAATTCCAATCTTTTCCTAATTTATTTTCCATTTATCCTAACATACATTAGCATTCTACCCAATTGCAAGTAGATCAGAAGTAAATTGCAAATAAATTGTAATTAAATTAGAAAAGCTCCGGAGACATTTTTGGAACAATCCTGTAGATCGATTTGATGAATATTTACTTATAGCACGATCGAGTTATGGTTGTGCGATATTCAGCTTCGATTTTGCGACTGTCTTTAGAGGTTTAATGTGGATACATACCTTGTTGGTTTAACCCCACGGTGCCCGATGACACATGGATTAATTTAGCGTAACTGGCCCCCTTCAGAGAGTTAGACAATCCCTATAAGCTAGCGGCTTAAACTAAACTGAAGAATCCAGATATGTTTATTGTGTATGGCTCAATAAAGCCGCCCTGGTAGATGTTGAGATCTACCATTACCTTTAATTATTCGCTTTTCGAATGATTTCAAACACCGTACCAATAATCTTTTTGAATGTACTTGTGATACATTTGGGAATAGCTTGATCAGGAAATCGTCATTCGTAAGCGAAATTTCGCGTCACAATAGATCCAAGTATCATCGGTAATCTTAACCGATTGATCAAGAAATCTTCACGTCCTTGTGATGGGAAAAACAAGTGGAATAACATCTGTTTATCTGTTTATTTCGCGAAAGATTTCCCACAGATGAGGTAAAAAAACCCCTGGTACCTCATTAGCTCCACTAGATATTGAAGACTATTATTAATTTGTTATTGTTTTCTATTCTATGTTTTTAATTCCCTTTATATGGCATCAATCACCCGAGTTATTGTGGTTATAAAACGACTACAAAGCATCCCATGGGTTGATCTTAAGGGACTAGAATATCTCCCTTAGGAAAATAATCGAACTGTTTATATTGATTAGAGGTAATAAACTTACTTAATGAGCCAGAATAGCCTTGTTAACACATCATTAAGTTAACTGAAGTGGCAGATTAAGTCAATCAAGATGTCACTTAGCCAGGAATTTTTCCTTTCCCTTTGCATTCAATACAAAAACTTGCAAAAATAGTATTCTTTTTGGATCCATATGTAGGAAGAGATAAGCTGCACATAGATAGTAAGGAGAGAGATAGAGAGAAACAGAATTGTAACACGCGAGAGAAATGATCAAATAAAAGGCACGTGCCCTTCTTACTGCCTGTATATAGGTCTTAATTAATTAAGGCGTTACAAAAAAACCCATTGAATAAACATTCATTTTAACAACAAAATAAAATGAAAAACAATAACAAATATTCTGGTGTGCATGTGTGTGCGTGTGTACATAATAAGATTAAGATATTTTAAACCGTATAAGATTAACGAAAATGCCTAAAATTTAGTTAAATGCATGTAAAAGGGATAAAAAAAAATTCAAATACGAAAGGGGAGTCAACGAACTGTAACAAACGTAAAATTATAGGAAATGATTTACAACACAACGCACTTATATATAGGTTAAGACTTATGCTTTATCTCTCATTCCTTATTAAATATTATAAAATCAAGGTCAACGATGGCCTATGACAGTAAAAGACAGAGAGAGAGAGAGAGAGAGAGAAAGAAGAGATTTATGATAAAAAGCAGAAGGCATTGCATTGCAATTGTTTTATGTGCTACTCGTTTGTTTGTTTGCTTGCTTCCGTGTTTGTCTACCGAAAATACATCAAATAATAATAAATGCGTTCTACAATTTGTTTGATGTTTGCGCTTCAAGTATTCCTTGTGTTAAAGAATGAGGATAACACGGATGTTGTTGCTTTTCGTAATGCATTGACATCATCATGTTAACATATCATTATCGCCCTCACTACTTAAATACGGTGGAATAAAGGCTTCCTTTTTTTTTTTTTTTTCGTTACAATTGCTTCCCTCAGTAAATAAATAATTGTATGCTTTCACATATATGCGATATAAAGCAGCAGCCCGTTAGATAAGCGAGCGTAACCAATCGTATATAATAAATGGCATTCCGTTTGATAACAAAAGTTAAATCAGATTTTACATAAGATCTATCTTTCTTTGATGTCATTTTAGGCAAGGCGCCGTCAGTAAATCGCAACTAGCTGAAGACATGAAGACAATAATGCAAGAATTGATGCAACATTTACGACAATTAATGAGGACAAGTCGACCCCTTTTTCTTTTTTGGAAAAAACTCAACATCTATAGTCGATGGTCTGGCAATTATTTGTCAGGCATTTTCAAACTTCACGAATCTATTTTCTAACAAATCAGTTACATTATTAACTCTGTCCGAAATTATGGTATACATTTCTTAAAAAGCAGTAAATGTTTTCACTACCATACAAAATGCTAGATTGGCAAGGTATCCAATAAAGAAAGCAAAAAACAAAGCAGGAAAATGGGTATGGCCGAATTTTTTATACCCATGACGTTTCTCTTAAAAAACATCTAATCTAAAAAAAAGAAACAAGAGAAAGGGTATATTGCTTCCTCACTCGATAATATTAGTAGAGCGTTATTTTTTTGTGCAGGTACGGTAGGATTACCCATATCTTTGTGAAGGGAAATTTTTATACTATAAGGTCTGTTGTTAATCTGTGAGTAAGGGGGAAAAACTTAATTTTTATGCTTTTGAAAACATTGTTATAACTTCAGCTTGCTTTGTACTCTGCATTCTTTGACCGAGTCCGCAGATTTGTAAAACCAAAGCAAGAGCTTCCAAAGTTTTTGCCAAACATGAAATCGATATCTTTATTTTTGAAACTGGAAAATTTGTTGGCTTTACATATGGATTTACATATGGATTGACATTCCTCAGGATTTTCAAATTCGATTAGTATTTGAATCCCTACACCATAATTAATAATTATGATATGTTCAACGATATTTCTGAACAAAAAAAAAAATCAATAAATAAAACGTATAGCATATTTTCGAACATACTTCGGAACACCCTTTATTTGTACACAAAAATTCATGGTTTATGGTTATATACATACAAATATATATATATATATATATATATATCCACATAAAAAAATATCCACAAATAATTGTACATTTTTCATAGTGTCAACAAGCGACGATTGTGTACGAATTGAATGTACATACGTAAAGAAAAAGGGAGGAAAACGTCAAACGACAAAGCAAATAACAAAAATGAAAATTGTCTATTGATTTTTCCAATTTACTGAATAAA
Organism: Glossina fuscipes; assembly: GCF_014805625.2. NCBI lineage: Eukaryota > Metazoa > Arthropoda > Insecta > Diptera > Glossinidae > Glossina > Glossina fuscipes. The sequence continues at coordinate 352,581 of NW_023998523.1, forward strand.
GCGCAGCATTTTAACGCACATTCACATTGAGTGCCTTACAAAACGTATGCATTTTTCATCTATTGTTGTCTGCTCGTCGTTCGCCGCCAAACCGCCAAAAAAGATGTAAATTTTAAAAGTAATCATTTGCAGAACAAAGAATCCCTTAAAAAAAGCATTCGCTCTGACCGTTGAGTTTGAGTCCAGACACAGATCAATGTTTTAATGTATTATATATCCTAACACGCGGACACGTTGACATATCATCGTCATTATAATTGACTGGTTATCAGGAAGGTCTGTCGCCATCTTTCGATAAATCTCCACCAAATGAGAATAGTTGTTGTTGTTATATATATATATATTTATATATATATGTACTTAAGTAAATTACATTATTTCTCTATCTTTTGTATTTCATTACAATGCTATTGTTACTGTTGTTGTTATTGTAGTTATGGCTGCTACCGCCGTTGTTTCAGGCAAAAACCGAGCCTCTCAATAAGCAAATGAGAAATTATGCAAATTTATTTGTGAGTAGGTTGACGTGCATTTTCCCCTTGTTAATTCATTTATGTTATTGAACTTCTCAAAAGTAATTCGATTGTCACTCTTGGAAATTTTGTCAGTGTTATTGTTGTTGTCGTTGTCGTTGTTGTTTGCTTTTGACCCCGCCTGTAGTGGTTTATTACAATTACGGCTGTTATTGATAGCATATTTGGTTTAATATTTCCGGCACAAAACACATTTTTAACGAACTTCAAAACGGTCTCAAACTATTCCCCTTTAGCATTTTTTGTCATAAGAAAGATTATATGTATAACGATTAACTTGATATCGTCCCAGTACGAGAAGTGAGCATTTGCCTACAGACGGCGGCTTACGAATAATTAACAAACTCCATTATAATGACATACTCTTCCTTATATCAATTAGTTAAAGATGGGGATACATTTTTCTATCTCTAACAATCGCGATTGTGTGTCAGATACACCTTTAAGCATCCACATGCCACTTATATATGGGGCAAAATTTCTATTAACTTTTTGCACAACTTTCGGATTGTTAGTCGCGTGCCATCGACCGACCTGCCTCGCACCGAGCGGGCGCTTAGCAGGTCAAGTGAGTAAGCAAATTAAGATTATTCTTGACACGGCTTAGATGGATTTTAGATTGAAGTTAGGGCTGCCTTGTAAGTCACTAACTGACATTACCTATTCGCCTATTCCGACGACGAACGGTGATTGGATATGTTACTCGCTACTCACTCAAATGTCGGTTTGCTCTCTAAAAAAGTTTTTATAGGGCAAGGTTCAGGCTTCAGGGAGGTGAGATAGAGACAAAAGACTCAATCGCCTTTAATAGGTTGCAACTATACCGAGCACTTTCTACATATAAACTGCGACAAAAATGTTATTGTTTACATAATGCCATCGATTTGAAATGCATTTCCAATATTGATCGGAAACTTTCTTATAAAATTTTGGTCGATGCATCGAGAACTTTAAAAGGGGCGAGTAACTATTTGAAGCTCCGAGTATATTCAAGGCTTTATTGCTTTTGCCAGCTTGAAAGTGCAAAGCGAATATTGCTCACTTGAATACTTACTCTGAAATTTAATGCGAATTATTAATTATTTTTCCATACATTGGCAAAGCAATCAATCGCGTAGCTAATCGTGAGTCTCTGAAGCCAAATGGGTTGTCGTTCCTGGATAATTGCATAATGCACAATATTGTATTTAATCTTCACCAATATATGCTTTTATGCGTCTACGCTATGAAGCCATATAGCTAGAATAAGCAGAATCGATAAAATTATTATATCGAAATATTTGAATGATTTCATTTTTGTATTACCGTAGGTGGGATGCTTCAATGTTCGTCTATTCTTGTAACTTTTAATTATTGCACAAGGGGAAAGAAAAAAAAAAAAAAAAAAGAGTTAATTATCTCAAACGCGTTTAAATGAAACGAAATATGACATATAAGAATACAATAAAAAAAATAAAAAAAAAAATAAATAAAAATGTTCTTCCCATTTTCTCTTACTATGGAAATTCCATAAATGCTTGAGACATATTTGAAGCGTCATCAACATTGTATTAACCTTCTCATTATGATATTTGATAACATAGTCATAATATAATAACAACATTAAAATCTCATACATAATCGGCAGCGTATAATAATAATTCTCAACCAAAAAAATAATACATTTTCGCAACATACACACACACACATATATATATATATATTCTTACATAGACAGAGAGAGAGAGCTACCTAAACGTATTATGAATGCTTAACATTCTCTTTAGGTCTGAGGAACAACCAGACCAGAAGAAATTCCCACAAGTATTCCTTTGAAAAAATGAAATAAATGAAAATGTAAAGAAAAAAGATTGACGGGAACATACAAACAACATAACTAAAGAAAATGAAATAAAGAGTAGAAGCAATTAAATGAAATAATTTCTCAAAGAATTATAATAAAAAAAAAAACAAAAAACACAGAGGTGAAATAAAAAACGGGTTTTAAGTACTATTTCTTCTGTAGGTTTGGGTTACCCAGCTTGCTATAATTAGACTTATGATGTATATATAATATATGTATATCATGAAATGTATATCAATGAACATAATGCTATAATGTGTATATGTTTAAGCGAATGTATAGCAATTATGGTACACTGCCCTTCTTCAAAGTGTTAATGCAATTATTTGCTGTAAATAAACCAAACGGTTTGAAGTTCAGGTATTACGATTTAATCGCATTTGGTTTACATACACACACACACACACACACACACATTCGCAACCCGTGAATACACAAAACTCAATTTGTAAACACTTATATTTTCCTTTGTCTGTCTAAATCATCGAGTATGATATAGCGTGTAAAAATGTTAACATAACAAGGGAGTGTATAAACGAGATAGAGCTTCTCGCTGACTCGCGTATGAGTAACATATATATAGCTAAACATATAAAATTTGTTGCTATTTATTGCTAAATTGACTAGTTGCGTAGCCAAAGTGTCTGCTGATCAATGTGTCTTTTTTTTCGGATGGTCATCAGGGGAGTTGCAATATACCAGATGTCAGATTTACTTGATTCACAAATGCGTTTGTAATGCGAATGAGAAAAACCCCCATGGCATTGTATATATTCCAAAATTGCTTAACTTCGTTTATTGAAAAATTTCTATCATTTCTGTAACTGTATAAAATATTCGTTTTTTTTCCTAGTACTAAATATAAATAAGAAAATTTTTTAGTCTTTAATTAATAATTGACTTCAGAAAGCAACTATGACAAAATTTATTTAAAACAGTTTTCTCTTTTTTAAAACAAAGCAATTAAAAGTTAAGCACATATGAAAATTGTTCTCTGTCGCTACTAAGCATACGATGTTTTTATCTGTGCAAACAAATCACTTTTTACGTACTTTCAGACATAATCAATTTGGCACGTAGGGTAAGGCAGTAAGTCCCCCGCTGCATTTGTTGCATTTATGTGGAACTGAAGGGGATATCTATCATCGCTCCTGCATGCCTGCTATTATTAATACATCATTATTTTGTTCGTTGATTGCGCAGCCTTATTAATGTTGTTATTGTAGCAACCGCTATGAGAAGCAATATATTATATAATCAAGGGATAGCTACTTGTAGCTAAATAAACAGAAGATGTCTATTCAGCCGTCATAAGTGTGTTGTGTGATCGAAAATATATGAAAAAATGTGAAAATTGTCTCTTCTCTTAAGTAGTCCTTCCTTCTACTTCTACATGTAGGTAGATAACGATGGAAACTATTTTGATTAATATATATACTGCAGCAATTTGATACATGGCGCGCTATGTTCTATTAGTCGATTTTTAAAAAAGGCATTATCCGACTGAGTCCTTAATAACCGGAGCTCTAGCCCGAAGCAATAGATTTGAGTATATTTTCACGAAGCAATTCACGAAATATAATTGAGATGACATTCTAAGATGCTTTCGATCGATTTTTTTTGCTAAAAATGGAACCAACTATCTATCTATTGGTGATAGTGTATTTAATATTCGTTGAAAGAATTATACGAACTTTTGCTTTGCTTATTGAACTTTAAGTATTTTACCGACATGTAATTGTACTTGCAATGGTTACGTTTACGATTTCATTTCTTTGATTTGGTTATTATAATTGACAAGAAAATAATTTCTTCTTCTTCTTCTTTAAACATAGAAACTATTTATGCGGTGACTGTAGTGCATGAGAGAGTGTTTAAGTAAATATGGAAAAAATAAATTGTTAAGCGTTTCGAGGGCATTGGAAATAAGTAAATAAAATTAATTTCCCATGCTCGGTGTAGCTATTAAAAGAATAGTTTTTCATATAACAAACCAAAAAAAAAAAATACTCAAAATACTTACCTTAATGGCTATAAATCGCATTAAAAGAGAATAAACTGACAGAAGACGATCACAATAAATGACATGTAACAACATTCGAATGTATCGTCGCCGCCAATTATGGCCAGAAGTCGTATGCACGCTGGCTAGCAACGAATGGCTAACTGAGCGAGTGAGTGAGTGAGTGAGTGAGTGTGTGAATGAATGAATGAATGAATGAATGAATGAATGATGTATGCATGGGGGCTGTTTCCACGCAAGTTTGCATATGAAATTGCCACTCGTGCATAAATATATAATACATGTACATATAATTGAGGATACATCGTAGTAACAGAACCTTTGTGACGCTCGTATTTATTTGACAGCAGAATTCAAATTAACAACAACGACAACAACAACAACAACAACTACAACAACAACATAACAAAAATAATTTTCTGTATATTATTGTATAAATTCTGTACAGCTGCTGCTTAGCTCTTACCGTACACATTTTCGGAATTGTACCTGTATCGGCTCCGACCGAGACCACGTTATTATTATAATAACATTATGTTAAACGGAGCATTTGCAAAAGAAAAGACCAAAAAAAAAAAAAAAAAAAAAAAATACGTTATAAAGTTTAATTACAATTTATGCCCAACATTGCATCAGCTAACAGGCGAACCGCAATACATATACATTTATGTGCCTATAAATTTTATGCTTGAGGCTTTAATGAAATACGAAACAGAGAAAAGAACAAACAATACGGTTTTCCCCTTCCCCCGCCCACTCTCATTGCTAGCAAATATGTCGAGCATTTATTAATAATGTTATGAATTCAAAATATATATTCAATATGAATTTACTTCCGGTTTTCATCTTGATCTATAATGAAAACCACAACTCACACACAGTAGCATCATATGTTGTTCTCTACTGCTGTTGCCATCCATAATTGTTATTGTATTTGTTGTTGTTGTTGTTGTTAGCGTTGCCAAGGCTCTTTGTTCGCTTATAAGCCGCAACTATTTCACTCTACCTTTCCTTTTTCATCTTTGCTTTAATAAAAATCACTGTCAACTACTGTCCAAATGGTTCGAATGGTTCGTTGAAGTTTGTTCATGCACATGATCCTCATCATTGCTTGTTTAAATTAATGTATTGCTTGCCTTTTTTCTTTCCATTCTTTTTTTTCATTTTTTTTTTTTTTTTTTTTTTTGTTCACATTGTCTTTTATCACTATCGCCATCAGCCAACTCGTAGAAAGAACGCGTGAAATAAAAACCGTTGACATCGTGAACGCTATTATGATGAACGCATATAGTTTTTGTTGCGCGTTGTGTATAGTTTGAATTATTTTTTGTTTTTTCTTTTTTTGTTATTTGGATTTTTTATTCTCCTACCCTACTTAGGGTATGCATTATATTAGACTTTTGTTTCCGTTTGTAAAATACGCAGAAATACGTGTCAAAGACTATATAAAGAGTGCATACGTTCTTGATTAGGTGTAGGATGGATTTGAAGCTCGTTTAGCATTGCCCGTTGATTTGTTCGTTTGTCGCTGCTTGCTTGAATACTTAGAATTTGTAACACGTTCGGGCACGTATTCTATTCTGTTCACAAATCAATATTGGAAATGGGCGTAATAAGGATGCTTTTTAACTTTACGAATCAATGGCGATCTCAGATTTCAGCACATATTTAGTGAGGAACTAAGGCAAATGAGAAAGTAAATCTAATTTTCTTGCTTTTACGCGTAATGTAGGTAACACGAAGTATCAGTTAAAATATATTGATTCTTAACCGGTTAGTAATACTTTCGCTGAGCGTAAAGAATGAGTGTAAAAATGCTTTTAATCAACTAATACTGTCTTCATATTTTTCCAATTGTAAATTGTGTGTGAGTGTGCATATTAAGGGTTCGTTCTAAGTTAAATGTAGTCTTCTTACTTCCTCAGCATTGTTGCTAAAATTCGTTTGCAGCACAGCTGACATGACAAAGTCGATAATTCTTCTCAATTGTCGCCTTCATCTCGCTTTATACTACTGAGATGTTAAATTCGCTTCCGAATGTCTTTTAAATTAATCTTGACTAAGCTGATGGACTCGTTTTAAAGGTAAGTACTTTTCTTGTTCGAAATTCCATGAGAAATATTCAAACCTATCCAAAGGATGAGTTTGAAACCTTTTCCCTATGCATTATGAATTGAGTTCGGGCAGAGTTTGCGTGGAAAATTCAGTGCAATGTCTTGACATTACATAGCAAAACTTTAACCATAGACTCCTATTACCAATATTGATAACCACAACGCTAAGATTGCTTACTCGCGCTTTTTCTCAAAAAATTTCATAAACTTTGCATCAAACTCCGTAGCAGATAATTTTTGAAATCTTTAAAAGGACAATGGCTTGAAAAAATTGTTCTCTTGTTTGTCAAGGTCACTACTGCAGTCTCTATTCAAATAACCATCAAAACTTTTAAGATTTAATTTCTCGATTTTATGTAACTCTGCAGCTTCTCTGCTTACTTTAGCTTACTGTTTCAATGTCCTGTTGGGTTATCACCAAAGTGCCATTGTTCCATGTAGCGGTAAGTTTAGCTACATGGATATTTTTCCACTATGCAGCCAAATTTAGGTATCACAGTAACTTTTTAACTTTCAAGTTTATTCTAACTCTCTTTGTTAAGTATTCGCTAAATCTCTCATTTCAATTACGGCTTTTTCCAAATTGCTCTTAGCATTCAAGTCTTGATATGCACTAATAACAAATGCCGTTTATATCCAGGTACGAGTAAGTATTTCGAGATTTTTATATTTCCAACTTAATTGTAGGTTACTACTGTTTATGTTGGACTCTTCGATTTCACAAACTGGAATCTATACTCACTACAAGAGCTTTCGCGCAATCCCTTTCATTACATATGCCTATCACTGGTTTAATTCTGGCTTATAGTGTAATATACAAATTTTATTTTTTGCTTTTACAGTTAGTTCATAACCGTCTGTTTAAATTAATTAGCAAAATTTGAATTTATTTAAGCGCCTGTATTGGTTTCAACACATTTTCAATTCATATTTTTACAACAGCGAAACGTCTATAACATGTCGAAAAGAGAAAATCGATTTCAGTAACCGCAATACATAAACAAAAAAAAAAAAAAAAAAAAATAAACAAAAATGTCATATATATGTAAATAAAATTTAAAATAACGTACAGTACAGTCTTGTTTAATGCAATCCTTGCAATGCTTAGAAGTACATAAGGTATGCAATAGATTCACATTAGTTTTCGACACTAAAAAAGACTAAACGATGATGTATTTGAAAATCACGCAAAATTAAAATAAGTTATTAAAAATAATGCAAAAATGCATGAAATTTTTCGCACATTCGTACATACATTTCGACACAACTTGCTATCGCAAAATCCTTATAAAATTCCAATTCTTCGCACGAATTTATTTATTGAAGCAATCAGCGCACGCAATAATGTTTCTATCACTGACAGCGAAAGTTGCCGAAGCGTATAATGATTCGTGATTGACGATTATTAGCCTTTAAGAAATTGATATACCAAAACAAGGTAAAACAAATGTCAAGATTTAACCTCAACTGAAGGAAAGGAAGTCAAACAGTCGTACAAAAAGAACGTTTGTTCCGAAGAACTTTTCACGTACTTCAACGAGCTCCCTTCCTATATATAACAAAAAGTCATCAAAAATTTATCTGAAATATTGCTTGCTTTGCAGGCATTTTTTGAAAGATTACAATTAGTCTGTTTGTGTTGCAGAATGCAGAACAAACAAACATTCAAGAGTTGTTTATCTCAGTACGGAATTAACGAGTTGGGCATCCCTTAAAGCAAAGAATTGCTTTTAAGATTTCACGCTTATATGGCAACAGAATCCATCCATGCCTTTAACGGGTTTTAGGGCGTTTAGTGTTCTTCGCCTTTTTAAAACCCGATTTACTTGTTTACCTTTATAATCGAAATTCTTAATTTAGTTACGCAGTAAATGAAATTCACTTATTTTCTTATTCACTTGCACACACATGTATTTGTGAAACGAGTTAACTTCGTCAGTCCTTTTTGAGGGAACCCTGGACATTAACAACGAAAAGCCTTTGTGAAGAGAGGAAGGGGGAAAGAGAGAGAGAGAGAGAGAGAGAGAGAGAGAGAGAGAGAGAGAGAGACATAGAGTGAGAAAATTGTAAAATCATTTCATTCAGCTCTTAAGTGCTAGCAATTATGGGCTCATCTATTATGGGAAGGGAGGAATTTATTATAAGATTGGATAAATATACATGGTAGGGATGATATGTCTAATATTGGTAATCCTAATGTTTTCTTAAAGAAGTGAATAAAAAAAATTAACAAGATTTTACCCTTAGCCAGGTTTATTGTTTAGAGGAAAATATTTCTTTGTGAATAAAATGCAACGGATGAAAGAAATGAGTCCTCAAGGGATCTATTTATCCTTTTTAGAATTTGCTTACAAAAATAGTTTCCTTTGCTTTCTTTCGGGTATATTTTATTTATTTATTATACAATTTCATTGTACAATTTTATTGACATAAGGCCGGCCGGCTTTTCTTTTCTTTTTTTTTTTTGTTTTTTTCTGCTTCTTTTATTTTATTTAATATTATTTATTCAACATATTTTATATTCATTTTTGTTATTATTTACACATATGTGTTCGGTCGCCCGCTTGTTTGTTTTGTTCGTTTGCGTACAATACGAACGATTGTTGGGCTTTTGTTGTTATTTTTACTGTTATTGATCATGTTTTTTTTTTTCCTTTTTTTTTTTTTCTGTTATTCACTATATGACTATTCATGCATAAATAAGTAGTTAATATAAAAATATTGTTTCTCGCATTTCGGGTAACTTACACAAACTAAAAGGAATATACAGTTATATGACTTGAGAAACATTTTCAAATACGCACACACACACACACACACACACACAGGTATTGTCGGAAGAGAAAGTTTCAGTTGTGCAGAGGATATACATATCTATGGTAGCTAGACATAGAGAACACATTTACTTACTCAATTCAATTTTCCCAATGGGTGTAAAGAAAAATTTTGGAATTTTAATTTTACGGAAGTTGCAGTTAGATTTATATGTCACAACGTGGCAAAGCACTGATACAATTTGTCATATTGCAATCTCTAAAAATGCCGCAAAAAATTGTTGTCTGTTAGATATAGGAAAGCTGGGTCGCTTATGTTGCTTCCTGCAGCCTTCCTTCTTACTGTACTTGACAGAGGTTTAGGGTGATTTTTAACTGGTTTGCTAAGGTTGTAATGATTTAACAATATTCCAAAAAGACGCAAAAAAATTTCTAATCATAATTTTTTATTTAGTTTTGTATCTACCCGTTTGGGAATCTTTGTTGAAAATCAGATCATAATTTGGAGTAAAAGATTATTTTTTTAATGACATTACTGCGAACAAATGCTTTTGGGACTGTGTCTCATTATAAATAACTTTAACGTATGCACTTATAATTGAAAAAGTTACAAAAAATGTGTCAACAAAACGCTTCAAAAGTATGCCGTTACCTGAAAGTATGTCGTATACAATACCAGGCAAAGTTTGTTAACTATTTTTCACATTACTTTACTTAAGATGACTCGAACCTTTTTACTGACTATGAATGAAAATATAGTAAGGTTTTATTTCGATTTGAAGCATGCACGTGAAATTAGTGACTGGTCGTTACTTGATTCTATTAACCGATGTATGTACATCATTAGTGAGACCTTTAGTTGAATGTGTGACTCAATTACTATTTTTATGTCAATATGATTGAAGCAAACCAATAACAGTTTTTTCTGATTGCGTTACGTGATTTGGTGAAAAGGATACCAACAAATCTTTACTTTCGTACGGACATCGGTTAATTCTTTTTTTATCTAGTATTATATACTAGACCTAATTTCTACTTGTTATTGTGATAGTAGAAGAACTTTATTATTGAGTCCTAATAAAGATTAAATACCCGATGCTACTTTAAATGAAAAATTTTAAATTAATTGCTTCCTCTACTTTGCATAACCCATCTAAATTGTTTTCCCTTAAAACGTTAGTTCGTATTCATTGTTTTTTATCTAACATTTTATGCATAAATAAATAAATAAATAAATAACAAAAACAGAAATATTGTTAAAGGTTACGCAAAAGTAAATATATATCACAAAATGTCTAAAAATTCGCACAAGAGATAAGTTGGAGCGAAACTAAAGGTTTATAATTAAAAATCTTTCTTTTTCTTTTTTTTGTTCATAGAATATCAATTATAGGGCTACGTGCGCAATAACATATCGAGTAAATGACCTCCAAAAAAACAAGAGCGTAATCACTGAAGAGAAACACTTTGAAAACCCGTTTATTAAACGAACTCTAATCGTTGCGCATGGTCAGTAGACCTCAGTTCATGAGTACAGAGATGCAAATTTTTCGCTGTGCAAAGTACTTCGATACTTTGTTGTGAAGAACATTCACTGATCAGATCCAGCCTCCCTAAATTATTTGATTTATGTTCCAATCACTCAGGGAATGTCTTCTATACATGTAACATACTTCAACAAAAAGTGAAAGAAGGACTTGTGACAAAACAATAAATTAACAAACTAATGTTTTCGCACTTGGTGAAGTTAATTAAGCCTCTATTTAAAACCAAGTTGGCATGAGTTTTAACATTTTCTGTATGTGCATATTGTGTGTAAAATGTATCTGAAATTCTTAAATAGAAAAAAATACTTTTTTTCGTCTAACAATAAATTTTGGACACATTCTTGCAATTAATGTAGGTAGACATGTCTAAATCCTTTTCACAAAAATTGCAAACCCTGCCGATATATATACCCTTAGATTCTGAAAATCAGCGCGGTGACATCAATAAGCTAGTTTGTTTGTTAATATGGCTTCAATAGCCGTAATAGAAGACCTATATCGAACTCTTAGATTCAACAAATAAACCTCTGCGTTCCAATTTTTTTCTAATAATCGAAATCGTGACAAAAGACCAAAAAAAAAGCTTAAACGTATAACTTGTAGTCTCTCTGCAAAAAACATTACGTAAAATTTTCCTCATGTCCGAAAATATAGTTTACATTTGAATTTCTCTCGCTGTATGCATGACACCCGCTTACGATTTTTATTAATTATAAGAATTTGATTTTAATTACTATTGTTTAGCGAAAGAAAGTCTATTACAAAATACAAAATTTCTATTAGAAATTGACTGACAATGAAATGGCTGTCCTAAAAACTGACAGCAACAACATGTTAATTGATACTGTCATATCTTTGCTTTTCGCATTTTCGTTTTCTCGTACCATTGGAACAATTTTCCTATAGCAAGATTTTCTTGCATTTCAGTAAAACTTTGATCAAAGTTCACAGCTTTAACTTGTTTGTTGTTGTCTATTACGCAATTGTTCCTGACGTAGCAGAAGTTATAGCCCAAAGAAAAAAAAATGAGTTTAAGTTATTGCTATGGAAAGGAAAGTTTACCCTTAACAACGAGTGTATCAAATATACGAAAAGAATTTTTTCTCTCTGCTATTGAACAACGCAACATAACAACAAAGCGGAAAAATTTACATATGCAGACGACATCGTCTCTTTAATGAAATAAATAATTATGGTAAATATTTCTTTATCAACACTTAAAAAATATTTTTTAATGAAGACATACAAGGCAGGGATGGGTAATAAGTCGATAACTTATTCGAAATAATATATGATTGACTAAAGTCACCGGTTTTCATGTCTGTATTGGAGATAAAGTGCAGTTTACGTTTTTCTTCAAAAATTTTGAACATTCAAACCGATCCATATCTAAGAACTAAGTATTTTATCCTTGTAAGTCCAATCGATTAGTAACCACTTTTTCATACTGTCATAAATGGCAAGCTAAAGCGCAAATTTATCTACCATATATTTGGTATAAATCGTTGAATTCATCTATTTAAAGAATTTGGCAGGATTTGCAACTGAAAACTGGTTTGTCAACGAATCCTTGTTCTAATCTAGCTGTTTTTCGAGCTTGGCAGGACAGGTGGTTATGTAATCAAAGGTTTTATCAGGTTCCCACTTAAAGCTCAAACTAAATATTTCACAATTTCAAGGCCATAAGTTAAGACATATCTAAATATACAGACTAAGTCTGCTGAAAGCATGTCTGGGAAGCAATGAAAAAATTTCAAACCAACTTTATTGTCTATCTGAACAAAGCTTTCATTAGACATAAAGCGACATTGACATTTCTCGATCACATTCTTCGTGATCATCGTACAGATCATAAGTGATTTTGTGTAACGTTTCGTGACACGAATAACTCGCTTGTTGTAATCATTAAAAAGTCAATCATATACAAAAGAAAGTTGCCCACCTCCGATGAACGGAATATCTTATAGTCTCACTGGTTGGTTTTCTCAACACAGGTATATATATATATGCCTTTTGCAAGCATAATAAATATTTTGACATGCATTTTTATTACAAATATTTTGTGAAAATTTTATTATGCAATGGATGCAAATGCCCCCCCTTCTCCCTATTTAAAGTGATAATTAAATATTTTCGAATATTTTTCTTTCCTCTTTTTTATTAAAAAAAAAGAAAAAAAGAAAAAAAAAACCAGCGAATGAAAGTGTTTTTTATTGCTTATATTCATGCGGTAAAATAAAGACAAAATCTATCTCACTGCCAAGTTTGAATGATTTGGCTTTCGGCCAAAAATGTGATTATTTTCAATTTCGCAAAATGTCAATTTTTAGAACCAAATGTTAATTTTCTTTTCTTTTTTTTTTGCCTTTTTTTGCCTTTTTTAGGTCTTTTATAGATTTTTAAAAAAAGCAAAAAAAAAAAAATACTGAATATTGATTTAGTTTCTTTTACTCTTTATTAAAGAACTAAGTAAACTCTACAAGGTTTGAAAAGAATATTGGTTGTCTATACATTCCTATAAGTACATGAATGAGTAAAGTAAGTTTGATTGGAATATTTTTTATATGAAATTTTTCCCATTAGAGCGTTTCACAAAGATATTTCGAACATTGGAAGTTTTTATTCATTGCAGACATGCTTTCGTATCCCTCGAATTTAACTGTGACTTAACTGTAAACTTAGGGCAAATTTTAGATTTAAATTGGAAGAATTGAACATTTTTAAGTAAACTAGGGATGGAAGTGACATTTACCTCGAAATGCAACAATCTTATGGTAATTAAAAATTTTTATATGTAAATTGTTCTTTATTATTCGTTCGCGAACGCGAAAACAAGCTGACAATTTATCGCGTGTCCATTTACCGGTCAATACATACATACATATGTACCTATATATACCTTATAGGAAACATTCTTCCACCGAGCATGAAAGTTAGAGACGAAAATATAGAAAAATGTTAATACTGTTTTCAAATTGGTTTTAAATTCTTATATATTGTCGCACCCTCGCTTCAAAGAATACTTTTGCGAAATTTCAGCTATCTATTTTTATTTTTGGAAATATGATAATTCCATGAAAAAAGCGGATCAAACTGGTATTTGACTATATGGTAAAAATAAGTACAAGTCATGGGCATCTCAAAAACTAAACAAGATAAACAAGTAAAAAATTATATTCGTTTGTGACTGAATTTTTTTATACCCATTGCCATTATTCAAAAAAAAAAAAAAAAAATTAAAAAAGTAAATTTCAATACTAATGTATGATATTAGGTGGGCGTGATCGAAAGACGTGAATTAGGGAATCAAACCGCTATGTACACTGACATTTCCTATTTGTTTATAACTTTTACCAGCCTATCAGAATTACGGCAAACACCTAATAGGTTTGGTTGCGTAGACGTGCCTTCATTTTTGCGAACGGGAGAATACGACGGAATTGAGCAGACAGACGAACAGATGGAAACGCTTATATATATAAAAAAAAAAAAATGATTCCCGATATTTAAATATTTTTCACATAAACAAAAGTCACCAAGAAACTTTGTGACATTACATTACATGCTTTCTAACCATTCGTTGGGAATCGAAAATTGAAAAGGATCAAAAGGAAGTACTCGGTAATTCTCGTGTTAAGATCTATCTGACGACTACTAACAAAGATTGATACAATTGAGGGGAAAACGATGGGGAAGATGATAAGCGCAAGAGGAGCCTCGATTTCTTTTTGCAAAATCTTACGGGAAAATTTTTCAATTTCTTCTTCGCTCTTGCTTCCGCTGATTAACATTTATCTCAACGGACCTCGTGAACGTACCTTGAAGGTAACATGTGGGATCAATAATTTTCTAATAAGCGTTCAATTTCAGAAAGGTAATGCAAAATGAAATTTATACTAACTAACAGTTGTTCTATCTATCTAACAAACTGTTCTATCATTAAAAATTAAAATGTCACTTCATTTTTGCCCATCCTTGCTTGATAAGGTGACAGTCAATCAAAAAAGCAAATAAAAGCGTTTGAAGTACTTAATGGCATCAGATGTTAAGATGATACCCATGGCATAAAGAACTTAAATCGGTTGGCTTTATTTTTTCTTTCTTTGATAATTTACAATTTAATTTTTTTTGTGCAAAACTATTATATAAACATGTCTCTCGACAATATAATAAATAAAGTTTTTGTTATTCAAATACCTTTAAAGAAAATAATGACAAAACACATATTGAGGTTAAGTACATAATTCCTACAAAAAAAAAAAAAATAAATAAAAAATAGGGTTATAAAAGCGACACGTAATAAATCTTGATAATTTGAAAAAATAAAAGCAAATAGCGTGCAAAGTGAAAAAGAAATAAATACTATGTTCGTTCGTGTGTTTGAATGAAATTGTGAACATATAATGCAATGTTTCGCGAAAAGGGTTTATATAGACAAGTATTTTGTGACGAGAATTCATTTAATGATAGAAAATGTGATTTTAAGAAAACTTTGAAAAGTAACTGAACCGTGGCGGAAGGTTTTTTTTTTTTTTTTTTTTATAATATTACAATTCGTAACCATGATTATGTTAACAGATCAAGTCAAATTATTTTTTGAACCAAGTCTATGTACCATGTCAACAATTATACGGTTTTAAATACATTTTGCCAACTTTTAATCTGTGCCGTAACAAATACAAGACAAGGCCTTCCTTAAAAATAATAATAACGAAGCTCGTTCGGGTTGAGAAATCTTAGATTTATGCGACACAATTGAACTTGGGTGGAGGACAATGTTTGGTTCTGTTATTTTTTCCGAGATTTGAGGTTTTATTACAAAAAGAGTGAGTGTGATGAGAACGAGCTACCCCACCCAGTTCCCATTTTAATATTTCCAAATATATTTTGATCGGCTCCGTGACATAGTGCCGAGCATTTTCACTTTATCGCTTCGCTCGTTGAATTGTGGATGTTTTTTTTTTTTCAATACGCGGATTAAATGTATTATGATTTGCGATACGCCTGTGATTGTTTCAGATGGTTTTAGCAGTCGCCTCCAAATACAGAGCATGATCATCGGTATCCAAATCAGGATTCTTGATGACACGTTCTTTTATTAATAGCGGTCTGCAATATTCTCCAGCGAATGCTGATCAGTACATGAAATTAAGCGACTTCATGTAGTTGTATTCTACGTCTTGTGTTAAGTCATAAAGGATTTAAAAGAAATTTTGTTTTGAACCAGACGGCCTCGTAAAGAAATTCTCAACATTTTTGCATGAGATCAGCTCAGCTTATTATTATTTAGTTATTGAACGGTGATCTTGCAATATTAGCGCATTTCTCTTCTCAATCGGAATGGAAACAATTATAGCATTCGGCTCTGACTTCATGATCATGTTTACGTTTTAGCAAATGTTCTATTCGAAGACGGGCCTAAGGGGTTATAGGCAAAGCAAAGCTTCAATTTGCACTTACACAATATTATCAATTACCGTAGCTTTATTAGTGGGGCTATTTTCAGACCCAGTAACGAAACTTGAATATGTATTGGTTTTTTCAGAAAGATTGCAACACTCAGAAAGAAGTTTCCTCCCTTTAAAGTAACGGCGCTTGATGAAACCTTATGGTGGAAGCAAGCGCATTTTTCCCCTTTTGAACGCATATAGTTGATCAATTTGTGAGACCTCACTGCTTGGGTGCGGCCCTTCGGGGAGTACTCGTGGTGGTTGTGGTTGGCAGTTCAAAGCCAAAGTAGAACAATCGAGTGCAGCTAAGCCTCACCATTGAACCATACGCAATAAACCGTTCTGGACGCTGGTGCTGCTTAGGCCCCTGCTCTGTGGGGATTGTCTAACTTGCCAGGGGGCGTATATTACGCTTAAAGTGGCTTGGGCCACAGTGGGGTTAAGCCTTTATGGCAGGAACCCACGTTAAGCCCATGCTACAAATCTTTAAGGTAAATAATGCTTGACTTGTATTGATCTAAGCATGTCTGCCCGTTTGACTCCCGGCAGCAAAAACAATAATAATTAAATCTCGTCAGTCAAAAGCGTGGAAAGTTTTCGCATGCAGATTGGTGTGGTGGTGTATATACAAAATCAGATAGGACTTACTTAGCGTGTAGCATAGGAGAGAACAACATCTCCACTTTGAAAAGAAGCAAAAATGGGGACCAAAATAGAAATTTCTCTATATATTCTGTGGATGATCTTATAGAAAGGAAGAAATCGGACACGCTTGTTATATATCATAGACTACCGAAATTTCAATTTCTTTTTTTTTTTACGATGGCAGAGAAAAAAGGGATTTGTAGATTTTCTAGGTCACGCTACAGATTACCCAAACAATGCTTGCAACATTTTACAATTAATTAGTTAAAAGAGGAGCAAAATTTTTCGTCGATTTGTAATGTTTGATTTTGTATGAAAGGTAGGGAGAGAGAAGAAACGAATTTGAAATTTTTGAAATCCTCGAGAAAAACGACCTCTCGTCTTGAAGGCACGATAAAACAAAGATAAGGGAAAAGAAGTTGAATTCTAAAGAGAGCATGTGTCATTTATCGCTAAATACTGGTACTGGATAATACTGATCTTGTCGACAACTTTAGGTCACCGAGTCGATAATAATGAAATCAAGTTTTAACTTAAGATTATATTAAAATACACAGAAATATATATAAGCAACTAAGAGAGCATATTTTCGATTATCTCTCATTAGAGAGATGATGACCACCTCACCTCTAATCGTAACTTGACTTTAAACGAAAACTTTTCATATTTCTTTTCACCATAACGATGCTGCAATGTACTAAACACTTGTCTGAACACTTAATTACCATAACTTTACCTTTTTCCATTATAAATGAGAGAAAAACTATCACACCACAAACAATGTCAATCAGTATAACCTTTAAATATGATTCTATTTGCGGTTTGTATGAAAATGAGAAATATGGTAAAATAATTTTTGCCCATTAACTGCTGCTTGAGTGATTTATGATTTTTGTATCCTTAACTGTTATTCTACGCCACTGGCAATAAATTTTTTTTTTTTTTTTTTTTTTTGTTTATAAAAGCAGAATGAATTATATTAAAGCTTATAAATCAAGTTGTCTTGGAGAGTTTGTTGTCGCCTTTGTTTAGGTTTAGTTAATTAGGATTTTGTAAGAGGCTAATAAACTTATTCCGTCTTATTGAAGTTCTTACGTTATTTATGGTAAAAGCAATTTCAACTTTTTCTGCTTGTTTTCTCATCTATTAAATGTAAATCAATTTTTAACGGTTAATAAGTTGACTAGAAAAAGTTTTCAAAAAAAAAAAAAAAAAACTTACAAACTCTATTAATTCCTTTCAAAAAAGCAAAAGAAGAAAGAAGAAGAGAATGGCAAACATTAACTCATTAAGTATAGCTACTAAAGAGCGCCGAAGATTCGCGGCTTAATTCTATTGGGTTGGATAATAAGTTATGAAACATTTTGACAAAAACCAAAAAAAAAAACGTTTTTTTGATACAATTTGAAAAAGAGATTTGGAAGCACTTTACAACACCATACGGCCGAATAGGAGGAGGGGAATAAACAATGCAAATATGGCTTTGTGTCTTAACAAACTGCTTACGATTATTAGGGTACGGAGAGAGTACGATAAAAAGATGTAACTTTCATGTGAGAAAGTTTTTGGATCACCCAGGGCGGGCATATTCAATAATGTTGCTAATAATAAAATTGATATATTAATTGTGTCTAAACTTTAGTAAGTAACCTACAGTACGAGAATCCTTCATTAGTTGAGAATTTGCATCATCATTATCATTTAATACGTCGTAGCTTTTTCAACAAAAATCCATAACATTCAACACCTGCTGCTACTGGTGGCGAGATTTAAGAACATCCCAAAAATTTAGAAGAAATGGTATGTGTAGTGTAATGGAAAGAAGACATTGCTGAGGTCATCAACCATTACGATATAACAAAGATAATGAAGAGAATATCAAGCCACGAAGCATGAAAACTTGTATACAACCTGGATTGGCTTGGTAGTAATAATGACAGTTAATAACTGTCTGGTTTGAAATGTTTATGCTTATCACACAAGCATACGTAAAAATCCATATACCATCCATACACATATAAGTATATATCATACCGCATAAGTACCGTACACTTAATTGTCTTAGGCAAGAGAACAAACACAGGCTAAGTATATGTTTAAACAACTTGAAAGGCAGCCACATTCAAGCCATAGCCAGTTATTCAAGCAGGCAAACAGGCAAGCGCAGGCAAGCAGGGCAGGCAACAAATGTTGCATGAAATCTTTGGTAATACAAAAAAATTGACATACAGCTGTACACATATACACATATACACATATATATATACGTACGCACACATAATACACTCTCATCATCAGAGATGGTATCACAGATATATTTATATAAGTTTATTCATATAATGGCGGAGGAATAAAAAGAGACGAATGAGCGTACGGAACCATCATTACAAAATGATTGTTTGTTATATTGAAATGTGAACTGAAAAGACTGAGCTGAGCGACTACTAACAGAAGGAATATAATCAAAAAAAAAAAAAACCAAATAAATAAAAAAAATAAACCATGCTTTTGTGTATGTATCGTGCTGTGTGTTGCCAGCCAAGTTGTTGGCAAAAGAAAATAAGATTGAAACAAGAAGAAGCGAAAACAAATTAATGTTAAAAAATAAAAAAAAAACTAAAACATTTTTTTTTTTTTTTTTTACTGTCTAAGTGCGAAACACAAAAGGCCAGACAAGAAGAGAAACAAAGGAAAAAAAAAAAGCTCTAAAAAATTACGTTAAATAAAGCCAAATAAAGCGAATAAATTCACAATACATGGGAAGAAAACTATTATTCAGATTAGAGCGAATTTTGATCGCGCAACATATTAAAACATTTTATTACTTCATCATAGCTCACACTATTTGAGTATTCGTTTCGATCAATGCGTGGAAAGAATTAATGATTGAATTATTGTATAAATTGCTTAATAAAAATGTTATAAAAAAAAAAAAAAACTTTACACTTTTCTGAAGCACATATCATCCATACATTCTCGAAACAAGATCCGTGCAAATTAACCGATTAAATTTGGACGATTCGTTTTTTTCTAGAAATTTACAAATTTCATGCTCATCAAATACGTATAGGTTTTTGAATGTCTATTACTTGACGTCAGAAGCGTGAGAATTAAATAAATATACCTTGTCATCTGATAAATGATTCGAAAATAAAATGGACTTTACAACGGTTTTGTTTTTTTTTTTTTTTTATATAAACAATGAACGCACACCCACACGTCAACGAATGTTTATATAATTATTTTCTCTGAATCATAAGCATTTCACAATCGTCCATTTATTGAAAATGTAGGGGAAAAAAAAAAAAACAATTTTTGCTGAGCTTAGTTCAGATTATGTGTAACAACATTAAAAAAGCATTAGTTTGTTAAGTTTATGCAGCAAAGACTCGATCTACCTCGACGTAAATTTCCCATAAATTTTCAAGCATATTTTTATGACATTTCAGAGACCTTTATATAGGAGCGCATACCAGGCGAAGGTATTAGTTATGGAAAGCTGTATACAGATTTTATAATTTCTCGGAGAAGATTCTACATAGAAAAAAAGTCTGGTTAAAGGAGCCGTTCTGCCACTCATTTATATATGAATTGTTTTTGTTAAATTCATTACTCGACGCATTTTTGAATTGCGAAACACTTGTAACTCATGCCAATATATATAGTAAATGTACATATTATTGATCAGTTCAATGATCACTGCAACTTATGACTGTTTGTTGCCGTCCTATGTAATTAAAATAAGGCATCTAAGATGGGTATGAGACCCCACTTATTATTCTAGTTATTCTAGAAGCATCTTCGACTCATATATGCTTCTATGAAATAGAAATTCGACCTAGGATTTTTGACATATAAGTTTCTACGAAACCGAAATTTAACTTCAAATAAAATGAGAAATTAAAATTTGGGAAACCAGAAATTGGGGAAAAGATAAAAATATTAATGTTTTGGTAATTTGTGGCGCTCCATCGAATCGATGATTTTGCTCTTTCATGAACCTAATTTAATAAAAAAAATTGAGGCACAATTTCTTCTAGTAGGCAAAGCTTAGAGTTTCTGCTTCAATGTCATATCAACAGATCGGCGAATTAGAGACATGCCTAAACTGATCACGCACATGTATATTTGTATCGTATAGGACTTACGGAGCACATTCCTATGCAGTGCAAATCAATTTTTCTTTATCGCCATAACAACGGGAGTCCTGCCTAACAAGACAGCTAGTCGGCAATCGACATAAACAATAATCAGAGGTGACACGATTCCCGGTGCACAATGGAAGGCTGAATAGCATATTCTCAGGTAGAGGTCCTGGGTTTTCCTGCATAATTTGCGCACTAAGGAATACAAAGGTATCAGCACCTTGTTAAAGTTCTTGGCATACTGTGACCTGCCAGATTTCTACGAATGACGCTTATTCGAAATCATAAATAAGATCGCAAGATCAAATATTTGATATATAATCGATTCGACTTTATTTTTAGAATGGCATATCATATTTCCGGACTTGCTTTTTATTAGCACTTTATCGGCTTTTCGTTACCGACGCTTGCTGATCGATAGCCTAGTAAACCCTATTAATATTTGTCTCCTGAGCTTACATGTTAACCGGTTGTCGTGGTGGTTAATGCAGTCATTGGCTATTTGGTATTAAAATACAATTCTACTTGTTTGCTCCTTAAGATTTTGTTAAATCGAATTATTTTGCAATAACAGGAAGCGGCCAATGTTTGCTGACCATTAGAAAAATAAAGATATTCCGCCTGCCAGCATGTAGCTACGATCGACCCGTTAAGAAGCACTGATATAGGAATGATCTATACTCACTTGAAAAAAGTAAAAAATTAACTCATATAACTAATAATAACGCACTCTTAATAGTTGTCTTATCAATTCTATATCAAATTGAATCCCTTAAGGGATCTAATAGCGTGTAAGTACTCTCGCATATATAATAAGAGTAGCCAAAGTTTCAGACAAAGTAATATGTTGTTAGAATATAGCCGAAGGACGAACTTGTAAAAGTTCGGCGCAGAAAAAATGTTAGGAAGAAATGGACATTGCCCTGATGGATCTTATTAACTGCAACCGGCTAAAGAACTTTTAACGAAATTATCAAAATTTCATTTCGCATATATATCGTGGTATAGAATAGAAATAAAAAATAAACTGATATAAACTAATATAAAAACTTTTTTTTTATGTAAAAGTCTGCAAAAATTTTAGATGGCATCTGTTTCAACTAACAGATTAATTGTTATGGCGGCGACTCATTTCCTTTTGAGTTGACATATTTATTACTTCAAAGCATTGAAATAAAAGTGTACAGGCAAATCTCGAAACCATAACTCTTTTTTTTTCCGTTTTTTTTTTTTTGCTTCATATTGCGTTAGTGGCGTTGGAAACTGTCTAAATACTTTGACTTTACAATATAATTGTTGGTGTACATTTTTTCTAATCACCTTGACTCTGGTAAGCTGTACGTGTGTGTTTGTGTTTGTGTGTGTGTGTGTGTGTGTGTGTGTGTGTGTGTGTGTGTGTGTGCATGTGTTGTTGATGCATGCAGGCTGTGTTGCATTGTTTTATGATATTGCGTCGTTGTCTCTTTTTCTCTTATTTCACAGCTGCTATTATTATTCTTCTTTTCTGGTATTGTAAACATAATTCTTTTGTTCATTTCCAGAACGCCATTAAAAGGCTTCTTCTTTCCCCATGCTTAAAGCTCAACCTAGCATTTACTCATGGATAATATGTGTACTTTGCTTACTGTACACACAGCCATTGGCAACAACAACAACAACAACAACAACAACGATAACAATACTTCAGTTCAAGCAGAAGGTATTACATTACTAGTGAACATAGAATTACATCTAGAGATTTTTTCTATATCGCATCCACCTCCTCTCTCGTTCTTAGAATATCTTACCCTTACCTCCTCCATTCTCCTCACATTCTCAAAACATACATTTGATGAACTCTATTATTTTCCTTATATTTTTTGTTGTTTTTTTTTTACTTTTTTTTTTTTTATTATTTTTCTTCATGGAAAACAATCGAAAAGATTTCATTTTTAAAACCTTTCATGTAACTTTGCTGTTATTGGATTGTATCCTTTTGTTTACTGCTCTTAGCATCGTTCGAACACCCTGATCGGGTGTTATACTGCTTGCATACATATGCATCTACATCTAAGCACATTCGTAGTCTTACACGCGTAACTAAAAGGTAATTTGCTTTCAAATTATTTACCATCCAAGCTTTTCATAACTCTCTGCTGCCACCATAGCTTAAGAGTAATTTCGCGTTTTGGGTAAAAAAAAAAAAAAAAAAAATATTATAAAACAACGAAGAGATTTTTAAAATTATTTTTTCTTCTTCTATGATGCGGATAATGATGGGTTTTTTTTACGCATATTCGAGTTCTACACAGAGAGATTAAATACCAGAAAGAATTTTTATTATAGAGTTGCTTATCCATCTAATCTGCATCTATTCTCAATGAATTTTAATGAATGTACGCTGGATAGTGGCGAAATGCTTTGTTGGGAGGAATAGTCTTTGAACGGAAATAATTCGATTTTTATGTTACACGAATAAGAAATGAATATTGTTTACACGTTCGTTAACTTTTATTCTTTTGCTTTTACTTCTTAAAATAGTTCGGTTTCAGTTGACTGCTCACTTGAGTCTACTAATCACTTTTGTTCTGCTTATCTGTGAGACTTCAAGAATATGTTTTTATTTTGATAAATGGGTTATTTTTTTTTTTGCGATTTTTCAGGTGAACATGGCACCATTACGTAGCATGATTCAGCTCTGTGAATGTGCTTTGGAGTTTGGTATCCTGATGACGAGGCAGTTCTTTACACAAGTTTATTGAAAACTCAACGTGGACTCGGTTTTGTAATTTTTCTTTTGTCTTCCTTATACACTAAAAAGATGACTAGCGAAGACACAGATCAACTTTCGTGACATTAGCTAGTCAAGGTCTACACTTTTCCATTTACAAGAATTGACATTTCGTCAATAAATTTGCGGATTGTGCGGAAATTTGTTCTTATTGCTTAGGCACGTGTCATGGCTATTGCTTTTGTTATGTCTTTTGTTAATATATTCGTAACCATTGAAATTGGGAGGGAATATGATAATAAGCATTTTTATACCCTACACTATTGTGGGGGTGACATTAAATTTCTGCGGGTGTATGTAGAAAAAATTAAGAGGAACTTGCTACCTCTCATTATACTAATCTATGCAGAATCGTCTCCGATTTGAACCGATTTCGTCATGTTTGTCTGTCTGTCTGTCTGTCTATTTTAGTATTTAAAGTACAAATCGCAATTTGCGAAATATTTTGAGAACATTTTACCTAAGGATGAACAGTATTGAGACCGACTGCGTACAGTAAGACCGAGCGATTTTGAAAAATCATTATATGAAAAAAAAAAATTTGCGATTATTTATATTTGTCGGCAAAGATCGGATAAACTTGGACATTTTGGTTAGGAAGGAATCATTCCTTAAACTCTCTCTCATTTGAAGTGTTCGTACCAAAGGTAACTATTCAGTTTTCATTTAGTGTCTTATGATCTGAATTACTTCAATATAAGGATTTATAAAGCTGCTGTTGTAAGCCAAGGCCGTAAATGGCTATTTTCGGCATCCCTTCCAACATAATTTTTGCATGGGAAAAAGACCTCATTTTTGGTATTTTATGATGAAAATAGATGAAGGATTGTAGTAAATGAAGTGATGTATAGGTTATTTAACGGTCGGCTTTGCCCGACTATAATGTGTGAACTTATTCTTTATATTCCCTTTGATGGTTATATAAAAGCCTTAGATGAACATTTTAGATAAAATCCCCTCCCAAGTGGGGTAAATGAATCGCAAAATCTCTATAAAAAAAATAAAAAAATGTGCTAAACTTAAGTTAAACTACTTTGAAGGGTAAGTATATGTAGATTTGTTAACTTATGAAGTTTTCCTGAATGCTCTCGAACAATATTTTATGACTTCATTTGATTATCGTAATACTTTTTCAGAAAAAGGAAAAGTTTTTCTGATAGCTTTGGCGGTTTTTATACCACCTAACAGTGAGCTTATGAACCATTCGCTCTTTATTTTTAACGACACGGAGGCAATTTATTTTAGAAGGATGAGGACATAATCATTTTGTCAGAATGCTTGCAAAGAAAGGCACAGAGCCCTTATCAAGTGTATATTTTCTTTATCAGCATGAAATTCTGAATCGACGAAGTCATGTCTACGCATCTGTGTGTTGCTGATACCCTTCTAGTCGCTAAAATGATGATAACGACTTCAATGATTTCTGCACGCAGGTTGGTCAGAACACGCGCCCACAACAAATCGTAAGGTGAACGCAATTCGCTTTCTCTAAACAAAAATTTGTTGGTTAATTATGGGAGACAGGAGGCTGAAATTTTCCACATTTAATTTACGCAAACCTCCACTATATATATATATGCAAAAATTTGAAAAATCGGCTATACCTTATTTATCGTATCGCACACAAGACAGAGTGTTTGAAACTAATTTGTACGTTGCTCAAATGTAGATAAGTTATCTGCCTAAAAGTACATTAATTGTAGAGTATATAAGATGGACACCCCCGATCTTTTTTTGTTAATAAAATCTGGGTACCAAATAAAACGACTCGCAGAGAGGAAGTGGACGTCACAACCTGGTAGATTAATGTTTCTTAGCAAAACCTTTAAGTGAAGTAAAAGGACAAAGATAAACTTTTCTTTTCTTCATTTTTTACGACCATAAGTGAAAGCATGGCCCACAAATGGTGGTGGGTAAGCTAGATTCATGACCATTAGAAAGGAGTTATGTTAACCTTTTTAGCATAAAAAATATTATTTTAAAACCTCTCAGTAAATCACAAAAAAATTTAAAAGGTGTGAAGATAAATTCGAATTTAACTAGTAAAAACACCTACCATTTCCGTTAACATACCTCTGTTAACGACTTAACAGAGCTCATGTTAAATAATTACAATTGAGGTATAGTTGGTTTGAAAGCCTAATCCGTCCATATTAAAAAAAAGAAAATATTTTTGTGGGCATTTCATGAATCAATATAAAACTACCTTTCAAGCAAACTAAACAAATTCAAATTCTGCTTATGGAAACTATTTTTAACGGTATTTGAAATTTGGTATGTTAGCGAAAACTGCATATGAAAAAACACCCAAATTTGACACTCT
>NW_023998523.1:378757-379615 GCF_014805625.2 Glossina fuscipes
GTGAACCTATATAAAAACGCCTGTCCAATGAGCAAAAAAATTCAAACTTTTCTTTCGGGAACTGTTTTGAACGATCTTTTGAAATTTGATATGTTTTGATGATTGAAAATCATTGTACTACAGTATAGTGTATTTTGTACTGAAAATCATTGTACTACAGTACAGTGTATTTTGTACTAGAAATCATTGTACTACAGTATAGTGTATTTTGTACAAGAAATCATTGTACTACGGTATAGCGCATTTTGTACTGAAAATAATTGTACTGCAGTATAGTGTATTTTGTACTGAAATTCATTGTACTATGGTACAAAATTTTTGTACTACGGTATAGCGTATTTTGTATTGAAAATTATTGTACTACAGCATAGTGTATTTTGTACTGAAAATAATTGTACTGCACCACAGTGTATTTTGTACTAGAAATCATTGTACTACAGTATAGTGTATATTGTACTGAAAATAATTGTACTACAGTATAGTGTACGTTGTACTGAAATTCATTGTACTATAGTACAAAATTTATGGCGTATTTCGCTCTGAAAAAAGCTATACCGTAGTACAAAATACACTATACCGTAGTACAATTATTTTCAGTACAAAATACGCTATACTGTAGTACAATGATTTCTAATAAAAAATACACTATACTGCAGTACAATGATTTCTAGTACAAAATACACTGTACTGTAGTACAATGATTTTCAATCATCAAAACATATCAAATTTCAAAAGATCGTTCAAAACAGTTCCCGAAAGAAAAGTTTGAATTTTTTTGCTCATTGGACAGGCGTTTTTATATAGGTTCACATGATATAGGTGAATATAGGCGACATTTTCTAGTTTGGTCGCACCAGA
>NW_023998523.1:379625-572988 GCF_014805625.2 Glossina fuscipes
AGAGTGTCAAATTTGGGTGTTTTTTCATATGCAGTTTTCGCTAACATACCAAATTTCAAATACCGTTAAAAATAGTTTCTATAAGCAGAATTTGAATTTGTTTAGTTTGCTTGAAAGGTAGTTTTATATTGATTCATGAAATGCCCACAAAAATATTTTCTTTTTTTTAATATGGACGGATTAGGCTTTCAAACCAACTATATCTCAATTGTAATTATTTAACATGAGCTCTGTTAAGTCGTTAACAGAGGTATGTTAACAGAAATGGTAGGTGTCTTTACTAGTTAAATTCGAATTTATCTTCACACCCTTAAAAATTTATATAGTTTTGTAAAAGCCTGGGGAGCTTCGGAGGATGCTCTATGAATTTTACATTAGTGACACTTACTTCTTCTAAACTTAATAGCTTATAAGTGTATTGACTATGATGGACCGTGATCTGTTCGGAAACAAGATTCATCGCATACTCTTCTATAAGCGTTTTACTCAAGCTTGGACCTAAAACTAAAAAGGTTCACTTACTCGTTTTTACAAAATATCGCATGAAAGATATATATCTTAAAAATAGTTCTTCTAAATTTTGGATTAACTTTTAAGTACTTTGTAAATATTCTATCTCTCTCTCTCTCTCTGTCTCTCTCTGGCTCACTGACATTGCATATCCTTTTTTTTCTTCTAATTCTCATCAAGCTCAAGCCTAGAGAGAACTACTCTAAAAGCTGAATATTCTGTTTACCAGACTTTTAAAATTGTTTGCTATAAACATGTGTATTACGTATTATATAAAAAACTAAAATAATTGAATAAATATGAAAACATTAAGCAAACCGATCATGAATACCTTACACTTTACACTCTCTACTACTATAAAAAATTATACGGGAAACATAAAATCATTGACGTGACAGTTTTATGATTTAAGACGAACAAAAAAAAAAAAAAAAGAAGAAGAAGAAGAAGACCTGATTCCATTTAAAACTCAAGTGTATTCAACTAATGTATGCATTGGGTAAGTACCGTAAAACAACACTTCTCTTCTAACAGGAATTATATTAGAATTATTGGAAAAGAAAGAAAGAAAGAAAGAAAGAAAGAAAGAAAGAAAGAAAAAAAAAATGAATAAATAAAGAAATGTGAAGAGAATTGAAAAGCACACACATGCGTATTAAAGACATCATATGGGTTAATAAGAATTTCCATGACAGAAACATTGGTAAACAACCCTAAAACTACACAAAAAAAAAGAGAGAGCAGAACATTAACATAAAGTGAATATTAAGAAAAAGAAAAAAAAGAAAAAATTCATTTCATTACACAAGACGACTGCTACTACTACTACTACTACTACTAACACTACTACTAAAGGGCGGATGTCAATTATAAGAGCAGTAAATATAAATGCATATAAAATTAGAGTAACACTTTTATGTTAGTTTCGTAAAAGTTATGTACACATAAACCTCTCTTAATTAATTTATGATAAACATAATAAAGAAACAATTGTGTAGAAAAAGGTATCAAAAGACATCTCCTTAGTTCCGGCCTATTAAATCTATCTAATAGAATTTTCATCCCTAATTTTACTTATATAAAACATTTTCCAATGTTCATGCATCGATTGTATTAAACGTAAAGAAAAATCAAATAAGGAGAAAATATTATGCAGCATACCTCATGAACTAAATCTTTTGTAGCCATTAATTATGATCTCTACATATGCTGCTATGAATAATGAACAACAAGACGAAAACTACGTTTCCCTTGAGGCGAAAACTTTTGTATAGTTTGTAAAAAAAAAAGAGTTGTGTTCTTCTTGGGTCCGTTACCCTTCTCCTTCCCCTTCCCCTCTACCTCTTCTTTTCCGTCCAAGCCTTTCACTCATCTTCATTCCTCAGACATTTGCTGCAGGCCATAGATTATATTGATGATAATATAAACGTTTTTTGTTTCTTTAACTTTATTTTGTTTACTTACATTTTCGAAAATTTTCCCATACCGATTATGCGCACTTTACGCATTTTTCAAGCTATAAGAGAACATAAGTCTGTAATCTTAACTTTTTGTCGCAAATTTCCCGCTTTGTAAATATAATATTTACGGTTGAGTCGCTTTGATTGAATTCGAAAAAACTTCACAGACTTCATTAAATGGAATTGCTGGACTTAGATTGGATGACAAATTCGTAAACAGCATCATCACTGGCAAAGGATTAAGCTAAACAACGATTTTTCTTAATAGCTATGCTTACCTTTGTTAGTTTCTTATTGCGTCTCTCTACCGTGTCATACTATGACCATTTTCATAATTTCAGTTTGATAGGGAAAGGATGAGAGGGGTAAAGATAAGATACTGCTCTAACGATTTTGGGCGGATATTACGCCTAATGGCATAATTTTTTTTTTAGCAACTTCCTAATCGTTGACGGGGCTTAGATCTAGTATGGGCCAGCGCAGAATAGAAATGCTGCTGCCGAATGGCGGCTTTCTACTCAAGCGCCGGCGGAAACTGTATTCTGACATAACGATGGTATCGAGTGTATTGACGTATGGAAGAGAGGAAGGTGTTCCATAGTCGCAAATGTATTTGCCGTTCAACTTGCTCTGGATACACTTTACGAAAGCAATAATGAAATGACACAGAATTCGAAGAAGCGAATGTATTTGTGCCTGCTCACTTTAATGCGTGATATTTATTGCGAGTACACATGTTCAATAGATTTACTCAATCTGAAGAGCAGTGTAACGACACTGCTCAAAATTATAGCATGCGACAAGGAGGAGAAGAAATGTATTATACGCGAGTTTACGTTACGAAATGGCATTAAGGGAGAATAAAAACTATGATAAAAGTACGTGGATTTCGAAAACAAGACTACATTTGAAACAGATTAAGGCGTGATCTTCATTACGACTATAGGCATATGATCTAATGGCTTTTAAAATTCAAAAGAATTGTTTTCCAATTCCTTATTCAGCTAAGCGGTAAGGTTGACAAGAGACGTTCTTTGCCCGGAGGCGGAACTTTATGAAAACTACGATACAACGAAACGGGACTTAAAAGGAACTTTAAAGTAAAATGAGTTGATGTGACTTGAAAAAAAGATTTGAAAGGATTGTATACAACTTAAGGTATTTCCGATAATAACTTCCTATAGCATGTTAAACGTGCATTATTGTAGTTAGTGAAGACGAAGAAAGATAAGAATTAGGCACTAAAAAAGAAAAAAAATCGCTCCTAGTTGAGTTTAATTGCTTTTCCTTTGTTGTTAATGCTTTACGTCTTTGTTACTAAGATGAGAATATTAACGACGCGTTAAATTGAGTTCATTTAATAATTGCAATCATTGCCTTGGTTACCCCTAATTTATATAAGATTCTCCGTTTAAGTTCACGTGTTTCATAATTAGTTTTTAAAATCATTCCTCCTACTTTTATATCAACATCATATACGTATATCTAAGGAGTTACAGTTAGTTGTGTAGTGACGGTTTTGTATGTTTGCTTATGTTAATAAGGGTCGGCCATGGTAACTGTAAACCAAAAAGTATCTAATTTCTTAAAAAAAAAGAAGAGCATCTGGCAAGTGAATGAGTAAACGGCGACTTAATCTGTGAATAATGAAATAAAATATGAATTTGATGGATGGGGGGATACACAATCTTAAAAAGGATCGAGAATCGAAAAAGCGTAAAAACAGATAAGAAAAAAAAAAATTGTTTATTACTTTAGTTTAGATAGTTCCATCTAACTTAGATAGATGATTGTATATATCTCTCCTTGTGGTTTTTAAGTATTTTCTTCCATTCCTTTTTGTCGGCAATAAAGGTTTTTTTTTTTTACATCTTCCTCGTCTCGAGGGAAAAGGGATAAAAAACAAAGATTATCAATAAACGAAAGGAATGCTGCGTTCGCTTAAGCACTATATCTGAGTATCTTAACATTATCGATCGAGTAACACATTTGGTTGATCGTTGCTTTCAAGCATTTGTGTGCATATTACGACGACATTTTATAAGTGAAAACTATGAGGTTTTCAGTCATGGATCGATACATACTCGCACAGAGTAGTCACATGTATGAACAAGATGATAATTTCATTATCAATAATTGTGAAAAAAAATTCATTTTCATAGTATTTTTACATTTAAGATCGCGAGGGTAATAAACAAGCTCGAGAAACTCTCCAAGAACAACGACGAACAACGACAGATATCTTTTGCTTGAAAGTTTTTTTGTCAGACCTCAATTAAATTATGGGTAGTGTTTACCAATGAGAAAATCAGATCAGGCAAGGACGACCGTTAAATGTCCTACATTTGCCTAACAGAACTCTTCATTTACATCTTCCCATTTAAATGCATGTTTTTCATGGAAGCTCTGACCTCAAAGCAGTTCAACAACGTAAACTGACCTGATCTACATGTAGAAAATTTAATTTCCTTGACAAACAATTCCTTATTATCCATCTATTTTCGTCATATTTTACAGGAAAACTCTTTTAGGGGAACGCATTCAAAAGATTGAGTTATCTGATCCACATTTTTCGAAGAGTATTCATTGCTCGGAAATTCCTGTCGGGCATTTTTTGTACGTAAGAACTTTTCTAAAATTGGTCGCTATGCTTTCGTTCTTGGACCAAAATGTAGCAGGATATAAATCTCTGTCAAAATATCTCAAAATTTTACAGCCCATAGGTTGCGCAAAAAAAAAAATAAATAAAAAAATACAGGGGCAAGCATCAAGCATCGAGACTAGTCTCAGAAGGGAAGATTCAAGTTTCAAAAGGAAATGATTTCGAAGCGATCGGTCTAACAAGAGATGGATATATTTGGAGTCCTCTTGTGTGCATTCGCACAAGCTTAATATAGCCGGTACCATAAGCGGTGTAGGGTACAGAAAGAGAAGAGAGAAGTTGGCAAAGAGTGCACGTTTATCGTCTTCTGAAAGTTGTGCAGATTTCGTTGATGTATGTGGCACGATAAACTTAGCATGAAATTCATTCTTTAAACCTCAAAGATAATAAAAACGTATACTTTACGTATCATATTTCTGATCACGTTAACAGATTTTTGTATTAAATTTCCTCTTTCGGGTGGCAATTCAATTTAATTTTAATTAAGTAACGTGAGAAAGACTGAGTATCGTATGAATCGTTGGTCAGTAATGATCGAAATCTAAATATCACCTATGACCAAACTTATAGATGTAACAGTTTTAAATAAGTAAAGCAAGCGTAACCGGCTAACTAGGGCCGAGAAGCATAACATTATGAATACAAATATATATAAATTCTGCAGAGGTGAATAGCATTCTCAAAAGCTTATGATTTCAATAGTATATGAGTTATGTACAAGTAATAGATAAAATGTTCGCGTTCTTTTTATATCCTCCTGCACTTCTTTTGTTGTACCGATTTAAGCATGTCTGTCTGTCCGGCACGTCTGTTTTGGTGTTCAGTTCACTCATCAAAAGTTTCGAGATACTTTGACGGAATATAAAACGCTAACACCTTTTGGGCCAAGGGCCAAGGACGCTATTCAAAATGGGTTGAATCGGATCACTTTGGTACTCGCTCGTCATCTAAAGGCCTGTTTTGAAAAAATCGTTATAATAAAAAAATGTTTCATTTTTAATATTTCTCAACACAAACACTGGAAAATATTATTTCGCGCATATTAAAAACCGAAAATGGAAAATTTGAACCGTATGGAACCGGTTTTTGAACCCTTTCCCTATTTCCTATAGAAAGTTCAAGCCTGTATGGCAACAATCTGTTATTCTTAGTGTTCTATGACAAAATTGTGATTTGAATTATAAATTTACTGCGGTTAGTTTGGACTCGGCAGTGCCATTCTTTAAGACCCTCTCGCGTGATAATAAGGATTCCCAAGGTAATTATGATATATGATTAAAAAGTACAATCGTTAATATTTAACGACCAAGATAAGTGAAGAATTATTGTAACCAAAGTCGTATAGGACACTTAATAGTCGGCCTTGCTTGATTGCAATCCTTTGAAATTATTATTTATTGGCAACTGAAAGACGTGCACAAATCTACTCTATCTGCTCAAACGTGTAATAAGTTAATAAAAACATATCGCTTCAAGCATCTCGTTGTATTTTTATAAGTCTTATGGCGATTTTCTCAAACAACGTCTATGTAAACAACAATATGCATATACTTTTCTCTTTCTTTTAAAAACTGTCCGTCTTAACGCTGTCAATAATAAATAAGTTCAGAGGTTATCTTGAAGCTGCAAAGCTTTTTTTTTTGGTAACTTTACGCGTCTATATGAAAGTGTGAGTGTGTGTGTGTCTAAGCGTTTGTTTGCTTGTTGCGCAAAGGAATGATAAAATAAGTATGCACTCATCCTTTGGCGGTCGGCATGATCGGTTGGTTATTTGGTCATTTCTAGTTGGTTTCGACGAGTTATAAGTTTGTGTAAAAGTGTAAGTTCGTATGTCTGTCTATATTTACTCGACCACCACATATGGTTTTTTGTGTGTGCACATAGCTTGACTTGTTATGCGCTACTATTATTCATGTTACTGTTTTTGTTCCTATTTATTTATACTTTGTTATTGTTGCTGATAGTTTACGGTACTGTTTTGTTGCCATTTTTCGTTATAATGGGGTGATGGCTGGCTGCTAACTTAGTATTGTTTGCCGTATTGTTGGTCAGTGGGTTAATGACTTAAAACTGAAACTGAAAACTCTCGACAAGATAAAGTATATATGAGAAGCAGCATTCCAATGGTTGCCATCATCATCATCATCATCATCATCATCATCATCATTATCATCATTATCATCAGCAGCAGCAGCAGCATTAAAGTACTGTTGCAATTCGTGTGTTTGTATAGTTTTGTTTGTTAGTTTATTATGTATAAATGTTTTTGTTATGAAACAAGAAGTTTTTGTTTTCTCTCTTTCTTTCCCTTTTTCTCTCGTCCTCCCTTTCACTCTTTGAAAACTTTGTTCTATGACTTTAATTGCTTGCACGAAAAACAAGTGTATGTTAGTTTGATTGTTTTTTTTTCTTTTTCTTTGTTCCTTTTTTTCCCCAAAAATACGGGAATCCTTGTTGTAGTTATTGTAAATCATTGTGAAAATCATAAGCAAAAAAAAAAAACAAATAAAACATTTTAAGATTTTTGCGAAAGTTTAAAATTTTACTGAACATTATTTGCAGACGAAAAGGAAGTAAAACGAGTCCATACAATCTGCTTACTTACCTACTCTCAAACACTTTAAAGTCTGTCTTTCTGGTTGTTTGTCCGTCCCTCTGTCTGTCTTCTACTTTTATTTACGAAAACATACACTAAGTCAAAAAAAAAAAAAAAACAAATTGTGTTAAATAGTTGATAACGAGGTTAGTGATGATGATGATAATGATGATGACGATGACGATAACTGTTGGGATTGTTGCAGTAATATACAGTAAAAGAAAAAAAAAAAGCCAGAAAATTATCCAGCATGGGTTTGTGTATAATAACGGAGAAAATTCGTACACGCAAGTCTCAATAAATTGATTGACATGGCCTAGTGAAAGTGTTTCTTATTGCCCGAACCTAAGGAAAAGTTCTTAATTGCACTCAAGCAATTTGCTGGCAAAAAGCAAAAGAATTTGAGCAAAATAGCGAAGCAATAAGTTGAATATTTTCCTTTCATTTTTTTTTTTTTTTTAACTGAAGAAAGAAGAATAAGAAAGCTTTATGCATCTTCGCTTAAGCGCTTCTCATCATCACAAAGAGTTGTTCGTTAATTGTTGACTTGTGTGGCTTAATTTCTCCTTAAGTCTTTTTATATTCCTATATATATATATATATGTATGTATTGGAATCAATGTTCACCTTGATGATGTTCATCGTGATGAATAGGTTGGCGAGAAAGTAATTTCATCTATGTTATGGTTACTTATTACACACACACTTTTATTCAATGATTTTCACTCATCGTTCTGGCAATTTGATGTTTCCTTTTCCTTCTCGATTTTCTTTCTTACTACGCGAAATCTCAAATAAAAAAAGAGTGGTTTTAGGTTTTTGTTATTAGTGAAAATTTCACTCTACAATTTTTTAATTACCAACATTCGAAACAAACGTGAAATCAAGTGAATCAAAGTTGGCAGATTTACGGGAAAAAGTCGGTATTAGTATCTAGCAAAGCTCCTACAATTTTATTGCAGTTAGCGACACGAATCATTGCTTTGTCTCAATGTCTTTACTTAAAGAAAATTGTGATTGTATTTGTTTGATTCCTTTATTTATTAAGTGAGTTCCCTGTTCTTGGACGCATGCCACCCACATGCCGACAACAGGGACAACTAAAAGTATATAGAGCTTATTTGTAGGATAAATTTAATTGATATTAAGTGTTAATTGCTAGAAGTTACTCATATAAATAGGCCATCCTTTGCCGAACATCGAAAATATATGATTGTCATGAAATTTCCATGCATTGATTCATTTCAATTTTTTATGAATTTGTTTCAATATTTTATTTATATTGCGTGGCGGTTGATCGTTATTATATCTAATTCAAAAATAGATGGTACGACGTTCAGATCCGTATTCCAGTAATGAAGAGTTGAAGGGATCTAATAATAATGTTTACCAGGGGATGGCTTCAGAGATTTCATTGAATTATTTTACTTGAACGCATGGGTGTTAACATTGCGATGAATGTTGTCACATAAACATACGATCTGCTCACGTCCGCATGTACGATGAAAAATATAAAATGAAAAGAATCATTCATCTCTTCTATACGACAACAAGCGATTTGCATTTGCATCTACTTCGACAATTTTGTACACAACATATGGATTCTTTGCATAACGTCTTTCTTTATACAATACATTTTTTGCATTTTTCTCCATTACTTGTAACAAAGGCACTTCTTTTTTTTTTCTTTTTTTTTTTTGAATAAATAGACAGTGGAAAGCATACTTGCACAAAGACGCTCGATTAACCGCTGCCGGTGTTGACATTTCTTATATGAAGAGAGGAATTTCGTTTTACTATATTCATGCTCTCTGCAAGTGAAATTAAATTTTCTAAAGAATCTTTCGAGCTCTGCCCGAAGAACGCCATGCGTGAAAAGACGTAATTATTGAACGCGTTTCTCGGTTACTTTCAACTTAATTAGTCCTCGGGATTGCAACTAACAAAAATAGCTTAAAAATATTCAAAATTTTAAATATTCTTGGTTTAACTTCGTCAACTTTCTTTTGACTTTGATTTCATTACTAATCGATTCTTAATAAGACCTTACGTTGGCGTTATCGGTATTAGTGATACTCGGAATTTATTGATTTTCTCTTTTGTTGCTTTGATTTTAATATCACTATCAATCAGTTATCGGAGAGGAGAGATGCACGATTTTTAGTGTAAAACGTTCGTAGTACAAAATGAATCAAGGTTTCTATATATAAAATGCTTGATAGACTTTTTAATATTTGGAAAAAGATATGGAAAACTTTAAATATGCTCCCGTGACATTTGTTTTCCTATCTTTTCTTTTTTTAACGGACGTCTTAAAAGCACAAAAATTATATTCAAAAGTTTTTATGAAGGTTTGCTGTCGTTATATGGCTTAAAAGTCGATTTCCCCAGTAAAGTCCTTAATTCAAAAATTGATTAACATATTCCCTGTTACGTGTCTCGATTACATTCCACGCTAAAATTCAGTTCTTCGCCAAATCCAATATTCTAAATGAAGATAGGAACTGAAAATTGATTGTTCTTATTACTAGTTCAGGTGAAGCGATGATATTGGGTTATCCGAGTCGCGGTTCCGAGAAGCAATGTTTCTGCTACATTCAAAGTCGCTGGCTGCACATTTTGCGGCCATGGGTATGTTTACAACAGAAATTACGCAGACGGACATGCTAAAATCGATCCAGAACTTGTTACCGGTCAAGAAGATGTAGACTTTACCTTGTGTGGTTTCTGAAATTTCTATCCGCGACTTGCGAACGTTTTGACAAAACGAATATATCCGTCTTCCTGCAGTGATGTGTATAAACAATAACATTTGTTTAATGTTTCTTTAGTGTTATAAGTAAGAATTGGTTTTCGCCACACCGCCATTTTGTTTTTAAAACATTATTAATAGATTTTTTTAAAAATCTCAACACATATGTTCACAGAAAAAAAAAAGAAAAAATGTGTTAAAAATTTATTCCAATACATTGATTAAATCTCTCCAAGAAAATGAACTTTATCGCTTCACGTATCGATATCTCGCGACAAATATTGATTGATGTATTTTATGTAATTACCTGCAAAGAGAAAAGAAAAGAATTCATGAAGAAATACATAATAAATTAGGCAAATAATATAAAGTTTTAAAATGAAGAGCAATTACGGAGCTAGCAACATAAATATACCGACGCATTTTTCTAATCATTCTTAATAACAAAGTTGTATACATCAGTATGGCTGTCATTGTGTTTTTAAAGTTAACAATTCCAACACACAAGAGATTTGAGCGAATTGTTATTATAAAAGTTCGATATAAATTCTGTTGACTACACTTTCTACATTTTGCGTTTTCTTGAGCGGGGAATTGCGTAAAATGCATCCCTTATATAGCGTGAAACGTTTTTTGGTGTTTTCTTTGTTGACTTTCAATTTTGTGAATTCCGTACAATACATCTCGCATACTTTAAAAGAGGAAGGCAAATAATGACACGGAAATGTACAGTGAAAAATTAGTAAACAACTTTAACAACGAGCAGAAGAGAAACTATTTTCACACAAGTTTTATTTAATTTTTTTATTTCATCCATTGAAACGGTTTATACATACGGTTTAAATGCAGAAGAAGAGTAAAAAAAAAAAAAAAGAAAAAAATTCAGTACAAAGTTAAACTTCTGCCTATGGCAGGAATATCGTAATTAAATCAAAACGAAAATATCGTACTTTTATACTAATCAGTGCCGCACTCAGGGTCACGCACTTTTATATTTCTAGGTACAGTCTTATTGTTGTAATCGTGATATGAACCGATGGATGGACAAATCATCCAGAATTCATCCATGGAAATTTCTATGCTCCTCAATAGCATCGGTGTAGGAACATAATTTCAGATATTTTTAACCTTGATGTAAAGGTGTTTCGAAGCAAAAGTACATCGGCGAGTGTTTATAGCGACGATCCTTGAGCTTACGTAATAAGGATTCATTACTTCCGCCAGGAAATGAAAAGAATGTAAATAAGATTTCGAAATTAACTACAAGTTCAGCTGCAGCAGAGTACATTTTCTTGTCATAATCTCGATCATTGCGCAAATGTCCGATTTTATCTTTGACAGGTGCAACATAAGCGGCACTTTTTGGGAAAAAATTGTCAAGGATATATATATTCTTACGGTCCTCTATGTGTGGATGTTAAATTTAGAGAAATTTAACAACTAAAGGTTGTACAATAAATAAGTGCATCTATAACACACACTTCAAAACTTTAAACGCATTTTTTCGAAAGAGAATTTCTCAAGTAAGCCTTCAAGGCCGTTCTAATCCTTCGCAATCTTTTTCATCCGTTGGATTCGAGATAGATTCACTTTTTTTTTTGTCGCGATGCTACGCTTGTCTGTCCATCATTCCGTCTTGCTTTCGTGTGCTCAACCTACAGGTAGCATTTTTTGAGATATGTTAATGAAATCTGATACACAGGCATGTTTTGCCCCAAGGACGAAAGCTATTGAAAATGTTTCAGATCAGATCATTTGCCCATGTAAAGCCTTATATTAAAAAGTCAATGCGTGAATAACGTGTATTAAGTGAAATAATTTCAGCTATTTTATGATACATGCAGGTATTTCCGATAAGTTGGATTTAACTAACATATGACCGCCTTTTTGTTAATCAAAAAAAAAAACCCAGTTAAATATTTTTCATTTAAAGAGTACCAAAAAAATTACTATTTCTAAAAAATCGTACGTATTGCTATAGCTAAAGATGATAGATGCAAATTTGAAGCACAGCTACACGGTGCGACGAAGGGCTCCTTAAAATTAAAAGCATCTCTTGAGAATGGCTGCGGTGTTGCTATCTTTTAATATTTTTCGAAAAGAAAAGAAAAATCTGTTTGTAATATGCATAAATACTTATTTAACACAACTTCCTCGAATATCACTCTTTATTCCTTTTCCACTATCTCGAAACGATTATGCAAAAAAAAAAAAAAAAAAAAAACTTTTGCTTCAGGCTATTACATCAGCTTGTCTCCTTTAAGCGATGCTAAGTTAAATGAATTGCTCCAAAAAGCACTCCATTATTTATATATTACCTTAAGCATGTTTTTTTTGTGTCCAAGATGGAGAATACTTTTCCAAGGGGGAATCATTTCGGAAGCTACGTCCATAGGATAACACATGAAAATGATGAAAATTTTGATGCCGCATGAATGGAGTTTATTCATTCCATATAAATGTATTGTTTACAAAAATATGTAAAGACAGTATTAAGTACCCTACACCATCCTAAATTCACATAACGACTTTGTACAATGAGGCGCTAAAAAAGAAGTTCTCAAAAAAATTTGTCTCAACTGACCCGTTTTCAACAGCCTTCGTCCTTGGGCTAAAAAACATCAATCTATCAAATTTCATCATAAAGTAGCTGAAAAATTCTGACCTTTAGGTTGAAGAAAAGAAAGCACGACGGACGAACAGGCTTAGGTTAAATTTTGAAAGTAATTCCGAATCGATTGGTGTAATAAAAAGTGACTCTATCTCAAGTTATTTTGGGTGCTACATAGCCATCTAAACTTAATATACCCTTGTAAGCCCAACCAGTGTACGATGTTGCAGACTATTTGCTTTAGCTTGTTCAATACTACCTCTCTATAATAATGATCTATGTTTTCTTGCTCTCATTCCTTTTGTAATGTAAATCGTAAAAGATAAAGCCCTTAGAATTGGATCAAGGGGCACTTAAATCTCAATAGCCTGCTGAAATTGGAGCCTAACGATCAGGCAGTAAGTGCATGCACGACGAGTGCATCGTAAGTGTTTCGGATGGAAAATAAAAAAAAATTGATAGTGAATAGCGAAAAGAACGTAGACATCTTGCGTACAAGTGTAAAAGTTTTTTTTTTTTTTTTTGTGTTTTATTTTAAATCTTGCGCACACACAGGCTAAATGTCAAGTGGAAATAGTTGACGATGTTGATGATGATGCTTTATAAATATTTGCATAAAACCATAGCTCCGTGTACTAATATAGACAGACACGCGTTATTAGATGACACAAAAAAAAAAAACAAGCAGGAAGAACTAGAGAGTGCAAAATTAAAATTATATGCACTCAGCCATAAAAAGATGTACATACAAACATAAAACATATATACATAAATGCATACATATGTAAATATGTAAATACACTCTGTACTGGATACTTTTCTCTCATATTCACAGCCATGGTTGCTAACTATATAGACTAACGATAAATACCGTAATCATATGTTTGTACGTGTCTATGCATAGTAGTAGTACGTACTTGCATGGATAGGATCCCACCGAACACACAGCGTGTATAGAGTCGAATTTTATATAAATTTAAAGTTTATAAAATGATGTATATTATATTATGCTTTTGATATCCTAGTGAATGTGTATACAAGGTTGCTAAGCACTATACTTACGCATGCATATACATATATATAAATATCTCTATCTATATATGCTTGCGTTTGTAATGTGCATATTTGAGAGAGACATGTTTTATTATTATTATTATTATTATTATTATTACTGGGCAAAAATAAATATTGTAAAGCTTTTGTGTTTGCCTTTCT
The DNA here is from genome assembly GCF_014805625.2 of Glossina fuscipes. Classification (NCBI taxonomy): domain Eukaryota; kingdom Metazoa; phylum Arthropoda; class Insecta; order Diptera; family Glossinidae; genus Glossina; species Glossina fuscipes. Next base: position 393,432 of record NW_023998523.1, read on the forward strand.
ATACAAATACCTGCATATTTATATATGTGTATACGCTTATATGTAAATAAAATATGATATGCAATTGAAATGCCCTTCCAACTGCATGCACGTTACGTTGCATTAAATGGACTGAGGGTTTAGATTTTAAGTCCAATATTAAATTATTCAAAACACACAAAAAACAAAAAAACAAAAACAACATATTTTGATATTAAGATAAGAAAGAGAATTTCAAAGGATTTCTATTTCAAATTTCAGTTTACAATGAAGATTAAAGTTATTATAAATGGTACAAAAGAAATCTTTTTTATATGTCAACCAGTCAATATATAATAAGGATATGGATATCATTGCATACAAATTATTCAAAATTAATTTGAAAGTTTCATTAAGCAGGTGTTGGATCTGAAAAAGTCTTTAAGCAGATTTACAAATTTGTGTCAGACCCTTTAGTTTTCTATCGAAACATTCGAAATCACACAAATAACGTAGAACAATTGAAACCTGCGTTCATATGTTATACCAATTGAAATGAAAGAGAAAATGGATATGAAAATCAGTCAGTTCAGGTATGGAAACCTATCATAATGAGCACCGTAGAACGTAGAAGTTGACGGCGGCCGAAGCATTTATGTTTAATCTCTAGCGGTGGTGCTGCATATTTACCCGATCTATTTTCTTCTATCTATACTCTTCTTCTCTTAGGATTACGAACGTAAGCTTCTGTTGTAGAATAAGCTATTGATTGAAAGCTGCTCGGAGTGAGCAGTGTATGGTGAAAATAATGCAATTACAATGTCTACGATATCAGGACTTAATGTGAAACATACAGTTAGCCAATCAGTGTCCCAGTCGATGTGTCCCGATATGTATAACACGGTCACGGTGAGAAGAATCTGGAAGGAAAGAGAGAGTGGTTGCAGCCTGCAAGGTAAGTTTTATGCCTTTACCGACGAATACTCAGCATAGTTGCGAACGTAAACCAATCGTAATTAAAGCCCTTCTACCGCCACTAAGAGTTGAACTCTGTTATGTCGACTTGATAGTTGCGTTTCTTAACCACTTTTGCGCCCGTCTTTTTCTTTGTCGATAATTCCGTCAGTCTTTTTTTTTGGTAAAGATTGCTGGTTATGGTTTCATTCGAATGCTGGACCTCCCCTAAATTGTTGCGCTTCATCATCATCGATGTTAATTGTTTGCCAACTCTGAACCTTGTTATCTCACGGATGCATTGTTCATCCTCTTTCACATGTCAGCAGCATTATCTTTCGTATTAAGCAGGAACAGTAGCACTTTGCAAATTTGATTTTTATTTTTTGCAAACACAGAGTTCGTTTCAGAAAATTATGTTGCGCTCATTTCAAGTAGTAACAAATACCGGTGCCTAAGGGGTTAAGTATAATATCTGCATAGTGAAAACACGCGTAAGACAAAATAAAACAACAACATTTCCTATATGTTTCCTTCAAAAATATTGAGCCTTTATGAAATATAAATTCATATTTTCTTCACTTTCTTAAGGTAAATGTTTTTTTTGCCGAATTCTAATATTTAGTATAGAGAAAGTCTCGTACACGCATTCGTTTCTCTGTGTTTCATTGCAACCATAAAAGCACTTAAGTTAATGTGTAATAATAGGCAAAAACTCATTTAATTTTCTAATGATAAAAATTTAATATACACTGAAGTAATGAGTAGGAAAATCCTTCCTTATGAAAACACAAAGTTAGCTTGCTTACGTATTTGAATTAACCAGAATCACAGTTCATTGCGTTTGTTATAGCCTCCATTGAGCTCTAGAATTACACTATGTTTGCCCTTTCGTATGTTGCAGACAAGAAAAAGGCTCCGGGAAACCCTTGAACTGTAACATATTCTTCATGAATCCAAAATTCACTGCCACCATCACATTCATTCACGCGTCCATCTTTGTGTTTGTCGTTCCTATGCATATTCTTTTACATTTTTTGTCGAAACGCCCACCTTCGAAAAATTGAAACAGAAATCTTAATCTTGGCATCCAACGGACATCAGCGATAGTAAACATGGCAGATGGCGCGGCAGATGGCATGTGTTTACATCAGAAACCATCAAACAAGAAAATCCCGAACATTATTTTCTATAATCCAAAATCGGACTTGCAAGAGATATTAATCCAATGTTGTGTATGAAAATTTCTCGGCATTACAAAGCTATTTTCCAACTTGCAGTGAAATGAAAATCGATTCAAAGTGTTAAAATTCTATGGATCAAAAATTTGAATCTCTTCTCCAAACATTATAGTCTACAGATGTATCCCGTATATATGTCAACCTGTTTTCAAATCTTAAAAGCCAAAAGAATTTAAACATATCCTGTAGCTTTTATGCGAACGTATTTTTCTTCTCACAAGTTTACATATATATGGATAGGGCATTGAAATATGTTGCGGCGAAGAAAACAAAATCGGATTACCAAAGTTCCGTAGGCCCGGGAATTATTACTTATTGTGTTACATTTCGCTTCGGAAGGAGGAAAGGCAGACGCACAAATATGGAAACGCATGCATTTAAATACAAAAAAAAAAAAAAAGAAAAATAAAATAAAATTTCTACTCTCATGAGGAATATAATCATAAGATATTCCCTAAAGCTTGCAATATTTTTCTTCATTTTTTTTTGCCTATCACTTTTGGAAATGATTGATGATTGTACAGCGATTTCAACGTTACAATAATCGATTATATATATATATATATATATATAAATATATATACAATAAAATTAATTATAGTGTGAACATTTATTCATGTGTATACGTCCACGACTAGAGAGCATTATGATCTGTTAAACATGCCCGTATATAAAACAATAATACAAAGCAGCTTCAACAACAAATAAAAGTCCTTCTTTTTCAACATTTGTTAAAAACTTTGAGAGGAAAAATTTCACGCACATATATATGTAAAAAAAAAAAAAAAAAAAATTTTTTCCTTTTTTTTTTTTTTTTTTTTGCAACATCGCACATATACGTGCAGACATATGCATGCAGAAAGAGCGTACACAACCGAATGAATGTACAACAAATCAAAGCCACGTATGTTTAAGGGAAAAACATTCATATGTTATGAATAAATGAACCGGTGGTGGTTTAACTTTTACTGCTTTTTCGGTTAATCATACAAAATATTTTATTTTCAGCGTTTTCGCATCATCAGACATTGTCTGAACTGTATTTTTTTTTTTCGCGTTTTTGTTCAACTCAATTGAAGTGGAAGCCTAAACATTTTTCCTTTTTTTTCGATTTTGTTGTTTTGTTTTAACTGACTCTAAACTTGGTTAGAAAGGTGTGAGTCTTATGTATTGTCTGCAGTGTTTGTTCGGGATATTTAAGGTTCCGGTCTTTCCTATCCTCCCAATATATACATATATATATATATATATTTATTTATTTTTTCGCTCTGCTTATCACGAGATTTCTACGCCATATTTATTATTTCTGCATTTTTGTACGTTTTGCGTATGCTCATGATGATACTCTCCGCGTAGCCCTTAAATATCGCAACAACAAATACAACACGACGTTATATAAAAATATTTCAATTTTTTTTTTTTGGATTTTTTTTCGCTTTTCCCCTTTCGAAAAGTTTAATTATAATTTGATTGTAATGCCGTAATAATAACAGCTAGGCTGGAGTACGTTTATGCAACGAGAGAGAGAAAAAAAAAAAAAATTAAAACCGCAGGGGGCTCGCCGTCTGTACATTGTTTTCAATCATCACTACTCTACTATAATAGTAGTATAACATACGAATGCCTGTTATCATTGAGTAACTCTTCATTTGTCTTTTTCTCTCTCTCTCTCTCTCTCTCTCTCTCTCTCTCTCTCTCTCTTCCTCTCGCGATAATTTTTGCAAAGTTTACTTTAATGGCTATTGTCTGGTTCTTTAAAGTAATTGAATGTTATTTATAAGTTTTTATAGCGTCCAATCATCAGTAAGAGTATATTAATCTTAGCATACGGTTTGTGAAATCTATTGAAAGTGAAGTTGGTTTGTTCACGAAAGTGTAGTTAACTCGTGCATTTTGGCAGAAAAAAATAAAACGAAAAGTGAAAGGTATTCATTTCGAAAGAAAACTAGTATTTAGTTCTCGCTTACGTACTGATTGATACTGAAGTTCTCTTCTTCCACTTTGTGGATTGAGAAGAAAAATAACCGAAAGATAGATAGTTCATTGATTGAGGCCAGAATTTAAGTTCGCGACATAGAATAAAATATTCGTAAGTGGCCTACGTCAGTCACGAAAAACCATCCAACTAAGAATGCAAACTTTATATCTTACGTTCCTTGTCTTTACACACCTTGCAGAGCGTCTTAGTTCACAACCTGTCTGTCAATAACTGAAAGCCTCTGTCAATAACTGAAAGCGAGCTTTCTCTAGTTTTCTCCAGACGTATGAGAAAAATATATATTTTTTTTAGTTTCCGTTGGCACTTTATACCTCGGAAATTAGATAGTTTTTCAGGTCTACATTAAGTGATTCAACTTGGTTTTCGTATTCAAGGTCGTCAAGAGTAAATGAAAGGAGACAAAGCCAAATGTCAGAAACTTATTAAGACGTATTAGAATTTAAATAAAAAAAATTATTTCTGCTTCTTGTTTTCCCTCTTATCCTTTACTAAGTATAAATGTGAAGCTGTAATCCATAGACCATGGACTACAGCGAAGTCTAGATGTAAGTTTGAATTATCCTTTAAAAACCTGACAATACCAGGCATAAATGATGTAAAATATTTATTTGTCTATAAAAATCTTCATATATAATAAATCTAAGTAAATCGTACTATAGCCGTGAAACACGAAAATCACACAAACAAAGAGATTTTTCCGGATAATCAGATTATATTGAGCCTTTCGGTGATGATATCGCTTTTCGAACGGTTAAAACGCTTGAAACGGTTATCAAACGTATGACCCAGCCGACCAATATGTGCTTTTCACGGTATCCAGCCTCACGTTGCTGCGTTTGGGTGTATGTGTATGGTTGGCTGTGTATTGAGTTTGCGTATTTTTAGAAATAAATGAAGGATTTAACCGGTTTATTGTTGATTTTATTTTTCTTCTTTTTTTTTTTTTTTTTGCTTTTGGCGCGTATAAAATGCTATTGAAATATTAATAAATTTATTGATAAAATTGTTCGGTGGAAGTTGATATAGATAGAAAGGGGGGCAAATATAAAAAAAAAAAATTAAAATAAAAATAAAATAAAAAATTTGTTTTACAATGAAAGCAAGTTAATAAAGTTTAGCTTGAATTTTGTTGTTTTTTTTTTAAAGTTAACAAGCAAAAGAGAAAAAAATGTTATTATTGGTTAAATGAAATGGAAACACATACGTAATGATATCATCAAAATTGTAAAAAAAGTTAAAAATTAGCTTCAAACAGCTATTTTTATTATTTTTTTTTTTTTACTAAATATAATGATTTGCAAGAAGCTTTTGAATATGCGTCAGACCTTTAACCTTTTGCTTAACACAAGTTTTGCCAAACTCTAAATGGAAAAATGACCGTTGCACGCTTTGTGTATCACGTAACACATATGCATTTTATTTATTTTTTTTTTTGAATACTTTTTTGCGAAAAAAAAAAAAAAATAGTATACATTTTTTGTAATCATAAAATAATTAAATGTATATATATATATAATAAATATTTAATTCCAGCAGCAAAATGCAAACAACATTTACTGTTTGGTTGTTATACATTAAAAAATTACGAAGCAAAAGTTTACCTAACGGCTTAAATACTCACTGAGAGCTGATGGGCAGTATTGTAAAACATCATTACAACGCTTAAAACAGTGGCAACAACAATAATTAAACTGTAAAGAATTGCAAGTTGGCGTACAAATGCATTTTACCGCGTACTCAAAACGGTTTATGTGGCAAGAGAGAAACATGTTAGCACAAAGTAAGCCGGACTTCTTAAGCAATTTTTTTTTTTTTTTTTTCTTTTCATCTATCAAAAGTGTACGACATATGCATACGTCATGATCTGTCCATCCGTCCTTGTTGAATTTCCCTACACATAATTTGTGTTTGGCAAGTATACGAGCGTATGGCTAAAGAGCGCGACACAGTGACTGGCCCATGCCCACAAATATTCATCAAAGTCTCACACATTTTGAAGCAGTTTAGCGATGTTAGGTGTTCTTCCATTTGCAATTCTTTTTGGTTTTTTTTTTTTTGGAAATAGCTTAAGAAATTCAGATGGAAAACTGACACTTAGCCGTAATATTTCAGTTGAACGTCCAAGCATGAGTGCTAGCTGCAATCGTAAATATAGTTCGATTCAATATGTTTGGAATAGTAGTCTTTCTTGATTTAAAATATGTCAGAGTAACAAAGTTCATCACAATATCGCGAAATTTCGTAAAATGTATTTTCAAAAACCTCGCAATAGGTAGTCAGAATTTCCTTTAACACTGGAATCATCCGAGAAATCATAGCTAATTTTCCCCGATTCGACATTCGACATTCAACGGCTGCGAAAGGGGAAGCCCTTAGACGAAGTGAATGGATTGACATGGGCCTTTTTTAACAGTACACCAAACTTTATCAAAATATTTCGTGGTCATTATGTTAAACATGCGATTCGCCTGTGAGTGGCAGAGCAGGCAATAAATATTGACTAGCAATTCAGTGATCGCGGGTTAAAAACTCAAGTGCGGCGGAGTTTTCAATGGAACTTATAGCAATATATGCCACTGCCTTAGGACTTTAGTATTAAAATTTACTTCTCTGGCTTAAATACATGGATACATGGAGGCAACGGGTAGACGCATGCGTAGGCAACTTTAAATAGATTCTAAATTAATTAATATAATTAACGGCGGGAATCTATCCCAAGCAATTTTAAGTTAGGAGCACGAACTTAACATACCCATATGTAGCACGGGTGGTCTAGGTTGTGAAAATAGCAAACGGAAAAGAGTTAAAGTTTTATACTAAAAGCTACATAATTTTAAGGCCATGATTTAAGAGAATAAGAAAAATTATCAACCTTTCGATGAATCTTCGACAATATCAGACAATTTTGCTATTTTTCAAATCTAATCGTAACGACGAGGAGAAAATTTTAGTTCATGCATTTTAGACTTTCTGGGATACTTAACCAAGCCTTACTAAAGAAAATTTGGAGCCGTTAAGAAGAAATAGCAATCCGCGGCAGTAGAGCAACATGTTTCCTTTTCCGGATTGCAGATGAATTACTCAATGCTTAGTCGTCAAAAGGTATTTATATATTTAATAATAAGAGAATATATTGACAATGTACTCAACCCGACTTCAAATAAAGAAATTAAATAATCGCAGGATAATTGTCTTTCCCGTCATTCTCAAAAAATGAATATAAAGTCAAAATAGCTTTTTTCTATCATATATAAATAAACGCTACGGAAACAGATTCGTTTGTCTTATGGTTTTGACCTCTCTCTACATAGAATAACAATTTTCCATTTAATATCAGTGATTTATTCAGCGCATGCCGACGCTAATCACAGAGCGCTCAAAATTCTTCTTCTTGCAAATTCACTTAGTTGTTTTTTTGAAGAAATCTGCCGTCGAAGCCTACGTTCAGAGCCTTATGGCGAAACTGTTCCATCATATCAAAATGCTATTCTTCGGCTACTTCTTCGAATGGGAAGTTCTGTCACACCCAGCGTACTCATCAGATATGACAACTTCTGATCACCACTTGCTCAGATCGGTACGGTATGGCTTGGCTAGCACGCGGGTCTGGAAAGTAGAAGATATGTAAAAACGTCTCGGTGGGCGGTCGCTACGAAACCAATGCAAGTTCTTTCAACATGACGTCACCATGATGTCAAAAATGCTGTAAATTGTTGTAGAAAGTGATGGAAACTATTCCGGTTAATACATCTTGTACCGTATTTCCGCAATAAATGCCTTTTCCTAATGAAAAAGTAATCAAAATTTTTGCAAGCAGCTAATAAATACCTTCCCACATAAGTAAATTGAAAAAACGTGTTTTTCTTACCTTCAAAACTTCTTTTCCTTGATACGATCAGTTACCAAATTTCAACTAAGGTCATGTGGCCCACAGATGATTTTTCTCTTTCGCTCACCCTTTCTCTTATGTCAATTTTTACGATCGTCGGAATTTTAAGAAAAGACGGACTTTGGTGGCTGCAGACACCTTTAAGGTCTTATGCATATATATATGGTAACGAAATTCTGCAACCTGTGAAAACAGGTGCGAAATATATCAAATAATTTTAATATTCTTATATTTTTATCCTTTTTTTTCAATTAATTTCATTTTCTTACATACAATCGTCACCTTAAGTCTTTTAAGATAATTTATTGTACATTATTGCAACCTTTAAGCAATGTTGTCAGTTTTGTTTCTAAGGCTGTCACATCCTTAGATATTCTTAACAGACATAAAGAGAAATTAATTACAAAAAAAAGAAAAAAAGAAAAGAAAAAGATGAAGAGAGAGAGAAAACAAAAAAAAAAAAAAAGAAGAAAAAAGTATTACCATTTAGTTGTATGTACCTATCAGGAGGCATTTATGCATGGACGAATATTTGTATGTAAATGAGAAAATTTAGAGAATAAAACTTTCTCGAACAGATTTCATTATAAACGGCTGTCGGTTTTAAATGCATTTAGTATACATAGAGCAGAACTTGAACAAAGCGCAAAAATAACAACAACAGAAAAAGGGTTGAATAAATTAAAAAATTAAAAGCTAAATGAAAGAAAATGTATGGGAATAGAATGCGAATGGAAATTACTCTCACGAGAGCGAGAGCTTGAAAGACAGAGAACGACAGCAATCAAACAATAACAATACATGTGTGTACACAGGGAGGAAATAGGATATAAAAAAAAATATTTCATATGTACATAAATTTAAATAAAACACAGAAATGAAACAAAAATGAAAAGTCAAACGGAGAGCAGCAGTAAATAACAACAAGCAATCTCGGGTACAGAAGAACAAGAAAACTTAACCAACACTCTATGACACAATTGGACAGCATTGAGTAGCAGAAAATGCTTTTTTTTTTAGGAAATACTTGGAAAAAAAAAAAGAAAAAAAAAAGAAGAAAATAAAAAGATATAAAAAAAGTTAAGGAAAAAGGAAAATCATAATCTAAACCAACAAAGAAGCAACAACCGTACTCTACGGTTAGATAGATCAGAAGGAAGAAAGCAAAAAAAAAAAAAGAAAAAAGTAACCCTTGAAGAAAGAAAAACAAAGCGCAAGATGTTAAGCAACAAATCGATTAAATAAGCGAATACATACTAAAAGGATAATCGTGAAGAGAAGAGCATAGCGACAAACGGAAGGCGAAGACACGCAAGAGATGCCAACATATAAATGTGCATATCGTACACACATGGATTCACCACGGCCCATACACACTTGCACGCAAGTAATTTACGTTAAGAGAATATTAAGGAAATGTGATGTAAGAGACACACGTTCAGATTTCGAACATGACTCGTAAACTTATTTACAATAGGCAAGTAGATGGATGGAGGTGGATTTAATAAGGAAGAATTTTTGAAATTATTATTACCAACGATACCAGGAAGAATAATTTTTTTCTTTTTCCTTTTTCGTTTTTTTTTTTTTTTTTGATTAGCATTCAAAAGCAGGAATCGTTCAAGATTTACAATTACGATAACATGACTTAATTTCCGTTCAGCTGGAGTCAATAAAATCATAAAATTATAAACGGTCTTTAGGAAAGAATTTCTTGGTTTAATATGCATTCGTTAAAATAAATTTAATGCGGACCATAACAAAGTGGAAAGCTGCAAATAATGCAAGAGTCACGCCTACTTGCGCAAGAAAGTCTCTTTGATGCTTCGTTTTTTCAATCTAGTGCTTGCGAATCTTTACTTGGTAGTGTTGTAATTGGTTGTCTAATGTAAGCCCTCCATGCCTGACTTGAAGATGAGGAGCCGATTATAAGAAAGTGTCCAAGATATTAAAATCCTGAGCAACCATATTTAGATGAAGCTATGCAGCCTCGCAAAGCTACGATTTTGTTCTAGGCAAGGAGTTGTGCGGACAACCAGGTCATTCTTTGATCACTTTTAAGCACTCCCTTCAAGCTGCTACAGGTGACATCATTGACATGATGATGGTGACATTAAGATGCAAGATTCACATAGGATTATTTTTCTATTCCCATTGACTTTTGCTTGAGATGTGAACTGCGTTTCTCATACAGTTTCATCTAAGGTCTAGATACTAAGATAACTCTATTAAGCTTCTATGACTTGCTAAGCTCATGTCGCTAATAATTCTTAAAGGGGCACTGTAGACATTGCCTGTCTCTTTCAAGTTTTAATAACTAGAACGGTAGGTACGATGGATACAAAAACTAAACGGGCATCCTTTTAAAATCAAGCCCTTCTTATTTTAAGCGATAATATGCGCTTTGTCAAGATTCTTATCTCCTTTTTCGTCAAGTGTTACAAGGCGGACAATAAATTTATTATATTATTATATAGTCTTGGTTATAAAATTACTTTTTAGGGGACAATTTTATGACAATTGAAGATTTATCCAAGCATTCTTGAAAAAGAAAAGCAAGAGCGAAAAATGCCAAACAAACGACAGAAGTTTTGCTTTTTACAGTCGTTATTGTTAAATAAAACTTGAACTGACTTTTTCACAGAGTTCATCTGCATCCCTATGCACAAGTTAAGTCTTCTCAAATTTATCATCTCAGCAGACGACGAGATAGTGAAGCATTTGAGAAGACAGAACAGCAGCGCAAATATGAAGCCTTAGTGGGGCAATTGCCATTCACAGTTGAATTTCGCATAGGTAGGTAACGCACAAATGCCAAAACTACATTGACTCTAATCTCATTTCAATACGTATACACAACATACACATACAAGGAGCTGGAAAGGACGACAACGACAACGGTGACTATGTTATTATAACAGCGTGATATGCGTGATGCAAAAATGTCTCTTTTTTTTTTTCTTCTTTCTCTCGGGTTCCCAAGAGGAAAATTTTTTTTTTTTTTTTTTTTTTTGGCGAGAGTCGGAGGAAAAATAAAACTAAAAGAAAATTTCTCAATAAAACTCATTGGTGAAATGGCAACAGAAAAACCAACAGCAACAATGCTAGTAATCACAACAACGATAACAACTATAAAAGTATTCGTCGTTAAAAGTGGGTGGACGGGGAGAGGTAGACCGCGTAATCCTTCCAGTCGTTTCTTTGAAATGCTGGCATCATACGATGATAATTTTTTTAATAGATAGATACACACATTGCTCAATGCAGACTCAGACATGTCCTTTAATTGCTACGGCACGTAAGGAGGTACAGAGCTGTGGAATTTTGCCGAAAGAAAACGCAATATTTGGGTCATTTTCATCCTTGCAAATAAATCCAGACGGTTACCGTGCGCTTACACACCAAAAACTGCCAACAAATCCTTGCGTTTTGCCGATGCAGTAAAAACAACTTCTCTTTGTGAAAACTATTCCTCTAAAGTCGCCTTTAATTGTTTATCGATTTGAGATTTTAACGAAGGCAACTGACAGTTGCAAAAACTTAAAAATGTCAACAAAAAAAAAAAAAAAAAAAAAAAAAAAAAAAGTTCCTTTCATAAGGATTGTATGCGCTGTGTTACATAGCGGATAGATGATGAAGAGTTATATACTTTTCTTTGTGTGTTACGGTTGAATAGTCAAAGGGTCTAATAAAGATTTCAAAAGATTTTCAAGATTTTTAAAATGTTTTCGAGGTATTTCGCATATTTATTCTACGTCGATTTAATTGATAAATCACAAGAAAGTAATTCAATGTCTATGTCCTGGGAGACGTGAGAAGATAAAAGATTAAAAAGAAAAAAACGGATGAGGTATACAAAGTATGTACAGTACGTTGAGATGTTTCGGATTAAGTGCGAAGTGCTAGTGGAAGTGGATTGATTTGGAACAACTACAGCATCTTTTTCCATTTTTCATTTAAAAAAAAAAAAAATACGAACAAACTGTCCTGTCTTAGGCGAAGCAGTGTAAATTATTTAAAAGTAGATTTCATTCGATTATAAAGGTTTCAGTTGTTCTTGAGAAAATTCGCTCTGCTTATAAACGAACAGATAAGAAGAGATTATCATAAAGAAGAATTCACTATGAAATGTTCCCTGTTAGGCTTTACTGCCGATCGCTCTGCAAGAACATGAAGGCCGCCAAACCGACTTGAAGAAGACAACATGTGGTAGAGTTTGATAAAAACAAAAAGGGATCGTGACAATTGAAGTTAGTTGGAACAAGCAGATGTTCATGAAGACAACATGCTTTATGACCTCATCCATATTATTTCCAAAAGATGTTGATAGTGTTAAAAAACTGGTATTCCCTTTGGATAGAGATGGTAGACAGCAACGAGTCGGCTTACTTACCGTTCTAAGCAAACGTGTAACGGAAAGTTCATTTTTCAAGTCAAGCAAAATCAAGCTACCAACAACCACAACGAAGGGATAAGAAATTGATTGAGACTAGGCCAACATCAAAATATGGGAGGAGAAGCTATAACGTGCGTTTGTTTCGATGCGAGTTTAAATTTTGAAGAAGCTATCACGTGCTTGTGGTTGGATGCCAGTTTGTAAGTTGGTAGAGGTTTTCAAAAAGATATCATGTCCGTTTGGTTCGATGCCAGTTTAAGTATTGGATAAGCTATCATGTGCGAGACCATTTTAATCTGGCATGAATAATTTAATGTTGCATTATTTACTATTCTGGTTATAGAACAGACTCAGCTTATCTACCTACAATCTAAGCAATATTGAACATAACAAGTGAATAATATATTCAAAAATTTATTTTAAAGCGAACTTAATGGTCTCTCCCTTGGTATGGCTGGGTTAAGGACTAGAATGGAATGTAATTATTTATTTTACTACAAATATATTTATAAATTTCCATAAGGCACGCGATATTCTAATTGATTGGTGTTGGCTTAAACTATTTCGTGTCTGTTGTTTAAATGACATTAAAAGGTTTACAAAACCAAAACAATCAAAACCATCAAGAGAAAAGCAAATTACTTTCGAAAGACTGCAATTTTAGCAACGATTTGAATGTCATCAAAAAGACGTAAAATAATTTTAGTGTTCGTTCCATTTTTCAACCCCATGGCAGCGCAAATAATATATAAATCTTTATGTGCATTGCACTCTGCATATATATATACACTTAACTAGAATAATCGAAATATTTTGCTCCATTATGTTTGGGGGTGAACTATATTTTGTCAATAATAGTAATAACAATAACAATAATAATAATAAAAATACGAAAAGTATGAATGAATAAAAAAAAAAAAATTGCATTTGCTTGAAAGCAATTTTTGTCGATGTAAGTTAGTTTAGCATAATTTATCTTGAAAATTTTCATTCGCAGTGTGTAATAGAAGCGGACATTGGAAGACCAGAAGTAGGAACAAGTGAATGCTTAATTATGTAAGCTATTAGCTGAAGTCAATTTTATTCAAGTTTGAAGGCGCGGAAAAAACTTTTATTTATCAACTTGTTATGGCCGTAGGCATATCGAAGGATGAGGGGTACATTCATTTTGGTCAAGACGCCTGAAAACGCCCGGAAGGCTGTTTCAGATATCGCAAAAAATATAAATATTTTTGACGACCATCAAATTCGGAATTGATTTAGGTATGTCTGTCCGGTTGTCCATCTGTCTAACGTCTGTTGTAAGCATTCTTTTGGCCGCAAAAATGAAGCTATCGACATCAAATTTAGCAGAAACATTGCACGCACATTGGTTTTGAAAATGAGCCAAATCGGTAGACAGACACGTCTATAGCACTGCGTAAAGTGAGCTTATATGTTATTTAAAGGGAAGAAAGGACTAGTTTTTTGCTCGTTACCCACAGTCTAAAGCGGATAAACATACAAAAGGATGAACGTACATGCTATGGGCGATGATGTATTAGCTCTACAAAAAAGAAAAAAATTAACTACGCTTACCCAATATCGCATTGTATAAAAATTTAATTTCTTTTTTTCTTTTAAGAGCCGTTATAACGCACAGGGGGGATTTCAAATTTGAAATACATTTAAGCATGTCGGTCTGTTCGTCTTTCTGCCCAATTATAGCATCTCCGGAAAAACTTTGTCCATTAACAAAAATGAAGACATCGCCTACAAATTTCCGAAACAAATTAGAAGGGACCTAAACTCTTCAAAGGAAAAGCCTTCACCACCCACACGTCTAAGCGGTAAAAAGTCTTATTTCGAAAATAGAGAAAATCAGTCACGCCCACGGTACATTGTGATTTTTTTACTTTTTTTGTCGTTTTGTTTAGGCATAAAAGATTCAATCACGACCGTATATAATTTGCTTAGTAGCTTTTTATGTGCACTTGTTTGTTATCAAAGCATTTGAAAAATCAATAGAAAAGCTATAAAACTGTTGTGTGTAGGAGAATTTCAAAGCATAAGTTTTATATTAAAAGTTGTAAAAAAATAATCACATTGCTAAGACACGAACACAACAACGGATTTGTTAGCTGCTCTTATGGGTACTCGCATAAAAACGAAACTGCTAAAGTAAATCTCAAGAAGGAAAAGTGAACTGAAACGGAAAAAATGTTGACCACCAATCAACTAAAGTACTTTGAAACAATCTCACACCACCTGTGCGTAGAATTTTTATAAAAGCTTGCAATGCAACTGCAACAGGGTGCAGACTAAATTACAGATGCTTTTATAATCTCAAAAGTAAGGGAAAACGATTCACATATATAAAATTTGCAGGATGTCTTTTAGAGGAAGTGGAGGGAAACGTTCTTCTTTTTCTACTTTCGAATGTAATTTTTTCTATTTTCTTTTATGAAAATTTCACACATCAATGAAAAAGAACATGCATATCGCTTCGCCCATGTTCTTCTACACAAAATTATTGACTTAAGGAGACCATACGTAAGACGGAGCGTGCAACATCCGTCCGACAGGTAAAAAAATTTCAACCGACCGTCTGTCACCTATATCCTATATATGTCGCCCGTGTATTTTTTGAGTACACTCATCTGTGAGATGTGTGTTGGATAGAAAGTGAGACTCTCCGATTGCCGCAAACTATGCAGCTTTACAATAACAAGTGTCTTTATCCGTTACAATCTTCGATCGTCTGGCCTTTCGACTATATTTCTTACTACATTACTTTCTCTTACACAAAGGCAGCATACAAAGTCGGATCTATCTCATCGGAATTGAAGGGTGTGAAAATATACCTAAAGATAACTAGCAAAGAGCCGAAGCGAAATTTATTTTGAGAGCTCTGTTAAGCCGTTAAATGAAATCTCGGAGAGATTTACGTCAAAATATAGTTAAAATAGAACTTTTCGAGCATTGTTTTACAAAATATTATAAACAAAACATATCTTTATGTAAATTAAATAATATTTGAGAAGAAAAAATTTTTACATTATATGTCACAAATAAGATTGGAAAAGCAAAGTTTGAAAAGTCACTGGCGGCAAAGCGTGCCCTCTGAAAAGATGAAACTATTAGCCTTTCCAACGATGTGCAGGTTATATAAAGTTTTGCTCGGAGAATTTTTTTTATGGAATTTTGAAAATTGCCCCGCTCAACACAATAAATAAATAATTATGCTATGTGGCAAACCATGCCTATATTATTTTAAGTCCCATCACAAAAATTCTCCAAGGAAAACTTAATGTAATCTGCATATCGTTCGAAAGCCTACTAGCAGAGCTTTCATGCCGTACTAGCTTCACTTTTTCACAGGGCATGGTTTGCCCACAGTAGCTAAGCAAAATTTCGACGGCCTTAAGAGAGAGAGAGAGAGAAAGAGAGAGAGAGAGAGAGTGGTGACGGGCTACACATATAAGGATTTAAGGGTTAATGGACTGTAAATGAACAGTTTTATATATTTATGCATATTATGAGCTGGTCTATGACCAGCTGAATTCCTTATTACGCAATGCAATCAATTATGCAGATAAACTGAACATCAAGCATCTTATGCCGAATATAATGATAACGTGGCTATTAGTATAATGTCGTTCAGCACCATAGGGCAAAAGGAGCTGGCTGTACTAAATAGAAATTTTATGCCTTGCTTGTCGTATTTACAGACGCCACTCGCTCTAATTAACTGTAGCTTAAATTGATGACTCAATATCTGTTCGACCAATGATGCAAATCTTATTACGATATCGTATATATGGTCTTGGATAAAACGGCCGATCTTTCATTACGAAATCCAAGGAAAGGTGGAAAAAATGTAGCAAAAAATGTACCAAGAGTAAGTACTTTACATAAAATAAATATTAATTTAGCATTCTCTTTACTCTGAGCTAAAAACTCAGCTACAAGCGGTAAGTGTCTATCATTCGTTTCAAATACATTTCGGACGGATATCGCGGCTTCTTTTGCTTATTTTCCCCAAATGGTATCACAAAATTCTTTACACCCGCGTAATTTTAATGAGATATTATCCTGCTTATGTATTCAAATAACGATATCATTTGCATTATTCTTGAGTGTTACACACAAAGATGTTCGTTCATTCCCACCCAACAGCAATTAGCATCAGTTTAGTCAATTTGTGCCTATAATCATAGATTTGCATGTTGAACTTGTAGATGTTCTTTATTATTTTTAATGTGCCTCCATCTGCGAAATAATTGATTTCGCGAGTTGTTTTTTATTGCTTCAAGGGTTCTTTGCAAACATAGCTATACATATACATATAGATGTAAAAGTTCAAGGTCATTATCTAATTTTCTTCTTTTTTTTTCAATATTTCAACTAACTTCGATTTTCTTGAGAAAGTGTGGGCTTGCATAGGATGAGGAAAAACAGATGCATATACAAATATCGTTCTTTAATTTACTCTCTTACATATTAGATTTTCTCATGGCTTTAAAATAAAACTCGGGGTATAAGCAAAAACAACAAAAGTACAATATATAAAATATATATTAAATAAAAAGTTTTTGTCTGGACACATATTTCTTTTGCAGCAAGGTAGCAAAGTAAAAGAAATTTCTTCAAACAACTTTAGGAATCGGAGTGAACCAACATAGCAGAAGCAAAAAGCAAGGTAAGTTCATTCCATGAAAAATTGCATGTGAAAACTTGAGGGAGCCTTCTTCTTATCACTTAAGAATAATCGAAGATGACAGGCAAACGTAATCCACCTTCTCATATCTAAACCGACCTTATAAGGTCTTCATATATTTTCTTCTTTTCTAAAAGTTGAACCAATCACTCCTAAGAACGTTTGCGTCATATAGTCATGATGTTTTTTGCCAAATTCTAGTAGTCGTGCAAACGATTCTTCTTGCATGCCGCATATTGAAGAGTGACCAAAGCAATATATGTCGTGATCAAAATTTACCGCACTTAGTTTACTTTATTACATCTTAGTATCCGTCATAAGGGCTTGTCGTTCACTGTACCGCCTATATACATGTGGGGTGATCCAGATTTCCTAATGTGAACTTTTTTATGCAATCGCTACTACGGAGTAATTTTTATCATAACATATTAAAAATTGAATATATTTCTGGAGGGCTGGAGTAGAGTCGATTGGCCCTATGGTCTCCTTTGGTTCACTTAATTTTTATATCAAATTATTATCATGAATAAATTTTCATCATAAGAAATTAACAATTACCTTTAGGCCTTTCTGGCCTATAAAGGTTTACATTTCCCGAGAATTGTTATAAGCGGTGCACTTGCATGGTACCAGTACGGTAAGGTTAATTTTTTTGTGAACTTACTATTTTCAACCAATCTCAACCATGAAAATATATGAAATATTGAAAATTAGACCTTTTTATCCGCCTGAGTAGCCGAAGGCGAGGAATCGCGCCTAGCAAGTCAATGGTCGTGGGTTCGAATCTCAAATGCGATAGAGTTTTTAATAGAAGCCGATAGATAGCCTTAGATGCTAGTGCTTTTAAGAGATAAATCTTATAATTCATTTCTCTGGCGAAATAATAATAATAAGAATAATAATAATAGAGTTTTTTACTGTATAAAGATTCAGTTTTTGTAGAAACGATCATATGAGAGGGGGTTCAAAAAGTGCTCCTACCAAATCAAACTTTTCACACCAATTTAGAAAATCGGAAAACGACTTTTGCTGAGAAATTTTGAAAATTGCACCTTTTTTCGATGTAATGCCTTTTCAAGACAGGGAGTTATATGGAGGATGTCGAAAAAGGATCCGAATCATTTTCAATAGCGCTCGTCCTTAGGTCAAAGCACGATAGCATACTAAATTTAATCAAAATATCTCAAACACTGTCACCTGTAGCTTGAATACAAACATACATGAATAGACATAAGATGAACAGAAGGACAGACAAGCTTAACAACAAAAAGTGGGTTCCTCTGCCTGTTACATATACCCCCGCAAACTTGATGTACCCTCTACCACAAATGTTGTACAAAAACCCCGGAAGTAGTCCTTGTCTACGCTAAGAAGATGGACTGTGTGGACAAAAAAAAAAAAAAAAATCCATTTTATTTAATTCTTTATCTTTATGAACTTTATTGTTATTTTTTTTTGGCAATTTTTTAATATTTTCCAATAAAAACAACTTTTGCAACAATGGTTTATTAATTTTTTATCCAAAGAAAAATGAGAGCTTCTTGTCTTTACTTCGATCGCGTATACACGCCAACGCTTGATTGCGTGTGTGTTCGTGCGTAGGAGTTTTAAAAGTAACTTACGCAGCCATCTGGCTAACATAAATTCATTTATATACAATACATGTGTATCGCGATCAATTACCTGATCCCGAACAGGAAAATTGTGTCTCAACCGAAAGTGTTAAGATAACTGAAGCAAGGATTCTTATAATAAAATCTTTTATTAAGAAGATGCGTAAAACTGAAAGACAACATAAAATGGGCAAACAAGCCGTAGGAATACAAGCAAAAGATATTCTAAGACAAAAAAAAAATAATAAAATAAAAAAAAAAATACAGATATATACACGAGGTGTGTTCAAAAAAAAAAAAAAGGTTTTCTTTTATTTTTCGCGAAAGAGATATTCATCAATATCTCTCTCAAGTATACGGCTTAGTTGTACGACACTTGCGCCAGCGTTTCTTCTCATCCTCGAAACACTTCTGACATACGCTTTTCGAAACGGCCGCCTTGATGTTTTCCAGCGGTAATGTTTTCATCTCCTTAGTCGTGGTAACACACCGTCCTTTGATGGAGCAGAAAATAGTCGAAGGGATTAAGTTCGGCGAGTACGGTAACTGAGACATGATTACGATGTTGTTTTTGATTATTTGTTACCAACCAACAAACAATGTCGTGTGAGCCGGCGCATTATCGTGAAGCAATCAATATCCATAATTAATTACGATATACGTTATTACGATAGACGTTATTTTTGTTCGTGTCACGCAAAAATCGCATACCTTTATATTCTTTATTGACCGCACAATCTTCTGACAGGGACTCACGCCATTATAATCGGCCTTACCCGACTATGTCTTCTTAACTGTTCTATCGATTAAAAGCAAACTAAAACATGAAGAATGGCTAAGAGCAAAAAAAAAAAAAAAAAAAAAAAAAAAGATCGAAAGTCAAAGTTTGAACACACCTCGTATGCACATGTATGTACTGAAAGGCATCTTTAGTGTAAATAAAAAAATTTTGCTGACGTTGAGAAAAAGTGTTTGTGCTTTTAACGTATAAATATAAATATTTATATGAATAGAATGAATGAATGACCGAGAAATCGCTTAAGTAAGCAATTGTCAACAAATAATAATAAAATCAAGTTTGTTTACGAAGCAAATGAATTCAAAAAAAAAATTCAATTGAAACAATTATTGTGTAATTTAATAAGCTAAATAATTGGTGCGAGTCCTCAGCAATATTGCATCGTTTGTCTATCTTTATCATGTTATGACTGTCAGGGTATCACTGCAACGCATACATTATATGAAGCACTTAAGCGTACTTTGTTTGTAGTAAGTAACTGAACGTATCACTTAACAAATTAAATATAAGTAATTGATGATGACATTAACTACTGTATTGTTTAACGGCTTGCCTATGTTATATGCTAATGGACGATATCTTGTATGACTATAAGTCAATAATTGAAGATGTGTTTTTGTTTTTTGTTATAGGAAATGCTGCAAAAAAAAAAAAAAAAAAAAAAAAAAACGTTATTCAAAAAAAAAAAAAAAAAAAAAAAAAAAAAAAAAACAAGAAAAATTTGAATATTGTTTTACTTTCATTCACCATTCATCACCACTCAATAATGACATCTAATTAATTCGAGTATGCAGCTTGCAACACCTACGGAATCCATTCATAATATATATCTTTTTGAACTTGCAACCGCCTACACCAATATTACGCAATAAGTAAGATAGTGAAAATTTTCGAAAATGGCTATGTGTCGTGCGCAAAGTGGAAAAGCTAATATGGAACATGTAAAAACTGTAGTGATTTGTGCGTCTGCGCACGAGAAGAACTTAAGATGATCAGAACTTAAGCACTATGCGCCATGCTTTCAGTATGGCAACTGTATGAACCGTTCGTTTGGAACAAATGGAATCCATATAATAGTAATTTCGAAAGTATATGCCAGACTACTTCGTGTGAAACGGGGGCTTAGATGAATGACGGGAGTATGCCTAATGCATACGACAGCCTTAAGTATCGATATATCATATATAGATTGTGTGTTGTGCACACCTTTTCATATATTTTCCAGGCATAAAGGCGATCTTTACGTTTGGCAACAAATTTGGAGTGATTGTGAAAGATCCATGAGATGTGTAATGAGTTCTGATTAACAACAAGAGTGGTTGGAATTAATAGCAGAATTTTTGAGATGCTGGCATCTGGATAAAGCAGATTGCTAAGCAAAAATAAACCAATAGAGAAACATCTGTTTTCGACTGGTAAGCGACGATTTTTAGCGAAGCCGACTTGGCGTACCTTTAACGGGAGATTTTCATCATAGTCAAGTTTTCCTACTCTCGTCTTGAAGTTGACCGTATATCGTAGGACCCAATGTTCGGCTTTAAAAAAATCTATTTGCATCGGCTCTTCCGCAATGTTCCAAATGCTCCTCCCACCTTCAGGATGAATGCACACAAAAATTTCTTTTCACTTTCCCTTCTCTAGTTACAATCCTCCTTAAATACATCTGAATTATATACGCATATCAATGTAGTAATAATGAAAAGAAAGCAAAAAACGGGAAAGACGGTAAGCTTTTTACTACCTTTGCAACAACAGGAAAATTACACGTCAAGGATCTCACTCTACGGAAAGCGATATCGTTACTTTTCCCAGTAGAGGACTTTATTGTATCTTTTCACCGTCAACTTTACACTTAGGCCGCTTTATCATTTCACATTTTAAGAGGTGAATATAGCGAGAATTGTTTGTGACAAACTTCCTTTGATTGTGGTTGGTTGTCTATCTCAAGCGTGGAAAGTCGGGGACAGCTTTTCAGCTTATATTACCTTTCCACTATTGAACGTTAACATTCCCGGCCACACAAGAAATAGGACTGTGTATTAACAGAAAGTTGATCTCAAAAACTGATATTCAAACTTTTGCTCGTTAAAAATGCCGCTCGAGCAAGAAATACGCAGATATAATGGCAGAACGTCATTGATGAAATTGATTTCCAAACTTCCATTGTAGCAACTTAAAAAAAAAAAAAAAAAATTATTTAAATTTCGAGGGAAACCGGCGGAAAATAATCAATTAAGGGTTAAAAGTATTTTCCCCCGATTGATGGAAATCGTTGTTGTATTGGTTGTAATTGATATTTAAGTTAGCCATCTTGCTTCTTCTTTTTTATGTTAAGTTATGTTAAAGAATACACACACACACACACACACACACAATGAAGCGAATGATGAGTAAATAAAAAAATAAATGAAATAATGAAAAACGTTTGCATACATCATCAAATTTCGAAAACCATAATTAATGAAATATTATAATTTATTTGTCTTGTTGAACATACCACACAGAGTACCGACCGACAGTACTGACAGTAAAATAAACAATTTACGAGCATGAATACTCTTTTTGTAAAATCGATATTTGTTCTCCTCCTATGTATATATATATATATATATATACCTCTAACCAATCAATTCACTCACCAACTAACTAATACATATTTTCATTATTATCTTTGTCTATCTCTTTATTTTTTTCTATTTAACATCGTTATCTCGCTTTTTCAAACATTAACAGAAGAGAATAATTAACTGAATCTGATGTGTATTCCTCGTCTACACAGCACCTAAACTTTGAAAGCAACGGCGATTCTACAAAAATGTGATCTCCGGTAATGGTTGGTTATAAAAGAAATTTCCTGCATTTTGCTTTGTTACTTGTTTGCATTCTTTTTTTTTTTTTTTTTTTTTTTTTGTTTCTCTCTTTTTCAAGCAATAAATTAAGTTAACTGATGAGTATGGAAAATTCGTAATAAATCTCTAAAAACTTTCGTGCAATTTTTTTCCTGGTGAAGGATACATTCCGGCTCAATATTTAAAAACTATACTAAAACTTAACCACTAAAATGCCGCATAAAGAGAAATAAATAAAAAACAAAAAAAAAAAAAAAAAAAAGACCAAAAACAAAAGCAATCAACAAAAGCAATTATGCGTTTATAACACACATTGACTCTTTAGCTAAAGGGCAAAAGCAGTTAAGATTGCAAGAAACAATAACAACAAACAATAACATAACCATCAATCGCGTAAGGTAAGTGTGTAAACTCGTTACTTTAGCTTTAGTTTAACTGGATATACAGTTTATTAGCAATTGTTGTTTTGTTTTGTTCCGTTCGGTTTTTGTTCTTTGCCTTTGCTTTAACAAACCAATATAGGATGATGTTGGTATAAGATTTGTGGCATTTTAGTGACATTGCTGGCTGTTTCTTACATTACGTCTTACTTCTAACTTCATTAACAGAGGTTACAGATAAAGGACAAGTAATTAAGATTAAGACATTTTACAGCTTAGAGAGCTAAAAATGTTTTCTTTCCCTTTTCTAGTGCGATAACCTTTGATATCCGCCTGCATCGCATTTCACTACCAATCTTCTCAAATCAACATATAAAAGTTATAAAGCATTTTTTTTTTAAAAGCATGGCCCCGAAAATTTGTCGACTAGAGCTTCATTGCACTCATCTTAAGAATGTTAGTAACAAGGTTTTGGGTGAACTTGTACGGCAGGCCTTGTTCATTCTTTAACTAAAATTTCAAGTCATCTTCATAAAGTTTGTGCTACGCTTTATATTTAAATTACAGAAGAGGACGGAGGAATCATCTACAACATTACTCTCTTGAGAATCTTTTAATTTAGTTCTCCCTTTGCAAGGTGTATATCTCTTCTGCATGGGATCTTTACTGTAAAGAGTAACCTTGACATTGCAAGGCGAAATAGTCTTTTTGTATCAATCAGAGATATTGTGAGCAGTTTTCCTATTGACTTTTGAAATGTTTTTTTGTAAATTTCAAATTTATTGATATCTAAGATAGCTTTATAGAATTTTAGCGATCTTTAAATGTTCTTTTCTATACCTCTTGTTCCTGGATGCATTAAGAATATATTCTTTTTATACAAAAAGATCTATGGTTAATAAAATGTTTCTACAACATCCCGAAAAGCAAGTGATTACACCTCTTAAATCATTTTATAAAAAAAAATCCACTAAGACTACTTTTGCAAATTTTCAAGAAAAATCTGAATTTCGTGAACTTCGCGTTGCCCCCAAGCAACTGCATGTTGTAAAGTACATGAAACTTTGGCATATTTCGTTTGACGATTGGCATTACCCAAAAATCGTCAGCGACCATTTTACGAACGTATTGGGTATTATTTGTTTAACTTACAGGCAGATGCTATCTTGTGGGCGCAAAATTATGAAAAATTCCCCCATTCCCCCGTTCCCATTCAAAAAGTTGAAGGAACTTCGGAAAATTGAAAAAAAAAAAAAAAATATCCATAGCAGGGACTAATTTAGATCATTTTTTGGCTAAAGTCAAAATAATGGAATTGTAATCGTGGACGGAAGTGTGGTTGCTGTGAACAATGAAAGAAATTTCTAGGTTTTGTATTATTGTAATTTTAATAACTTAATGGACAGACGGATAGGCAGGTTTAATCTTGTTATGTGGTCTGCGATTCTAAGCCTTAAAAAAAAAGATATTCAAACAGATTATAAGACTACAAATCCAGTCATATTTAAAACAGAAACAAGCAAAGACATAAGGGATTTGGCAACTCTGCGCATGCGTTGTGCTCGTGTCTTTTACTTTATGTATAAAAATTTTGTAATTTATTTTTTATTTTCATGTTTTTGGTCATCCAAAATGTGCAGTTATCGCTGGTAGTGCTGCGGTCGCAATCCGAGATCCTTCGAAATTACGTTCATCTTGTCCTGACTGAAGAAAGCGGGTTTTAAAAGTTTTTCACTACGGCGAGGAATGATTTTTCTGAATTAACTAAAAATCTCGTGGCATTGTACGGAAGATTTGAGAAATTAAAACAATGTTCGACGAGTGTACTTAGAGCACTCACTTTCTCCTCCAGTCGATAAAATACCTACGTCCAGTGTGGCGTGCGGTACTTCATCGTACCGTTCTCGCCTAAATCTCTTATGTCGTTCCATGTTGCTCGTCACCATTCCTTTTCTTCCTCATCGACAACAACAAATCTTATGAATCAGCCATTGGCGAATCCGGTTCCATTCTTGCCTACAAACAACATTAGTGTTTCCTCCATTCCATACTCAGCGGGTAATACAAATGTTACCAATAATCCATGAAGCCCTCCTCGTGTCAGCTATGCAGAAGTGGCATGGATGTCTACATCTCTAAAGAATATTAAGGAAAATAATAAATCCGCCTCTCCTTTGATGTTCAGCTGTATCTGCTGGTCACCCTGCTGGACAACTCTCACAAGCTGCTCAAGCAAGTGTATTCACTCCCTCAATTTTCTTGGAAATCAAATTCTCTATCTGTGAAACTTATCGTTTCTAATAGGGAAGACGTCTGCCTAACGGTTTTACTCCCCACAAAGGCAATATTCGTGTCTAGACTAGCGCCTGACAACTCTGAGCTATCTTAAGTTGTTAGTTTCGAGTGAAAACATGGAAATTTTTTAAGGTAAACCATTGGATCCTTAATGAAGGAATTCACTCTTCGGGATTGTCCTCATAATACTGATTCGTTCCTTCTGCGCCCCAAAAACTAAATGCGCGTGTGTATTTCAATGATTTTCACCCAGTCCTTGAAATCAACCCTCTGTGTTGGAACAGTAGATTCCCCTTTACAAATGTGGAGTTGGTGTCACGTTGAGAACTGAGTGTCTGACCTAAATTGTTTGAGCGAATTGTTACTCAGCATTTAGCTTTTTCTATTAAATTTTATATTTCTCCCTGCCAGCATGGGATTTTGAAAGGAAGATCAACTGCTTTTTCTAGTGGCTCTCGCACGGATGTCATATATACTGATTTTAGTAAAGCATTTGGCTTAGTTGACCGTAATATATTGATCTCCAAACTGTTTCCACTTAACGAAGTGGATAAGCTTTTATTTCTGGCGTGCTCTAAGCCAGATGCACTTAGGTCTCCTTTTATTTAATTTATACATTAATGATGTCCCCTCTGTAATTAAATCCATACAGATATTAATCTAGGCTGATGATGTTAAAATGCTTTCTTCCTTCTCCTTGGAATCGAGACGTACTGCTTTGTACATTGAGCAATCTTTAAGTAAAGCTAGGTTCGGGCTAGATTACATTAAGAGTTGGGTGAAAGAGCTTAAGGATCCTTATATTACAAAAAAGCTGTACATGTGCTTAGTTAGACCAGTATTTGCGTATGCTCATGTTGTGTGGCCTCCTTCGTATAGATGTTATTTAGGTTCAATTTAATCGATTTCCTTAGGAGATAATGTTCCTTCGTTTCTGTTAGCAGTTTATCTTTATTAAATGTAATGAATGTAAATGTAATTATGAGCTGTTTAACATGTTCAGAGTTGTTTGCAAGATGTCTATCACTGCGCGTATTTGAACTAAATTGCAATCTTAACATCTCACTATGATTCGAAAATGAACTGATGTTGTTTACCGTTATCGTTTGCCAAAATCTTGCATGTTTGCAATGGCTTAGAGTTTCATTTGCAACTTGGACCTGTACCGGTTGTGGGTGTGCCCCTATATTAGTTGGGTACATGTTTGAAAATGCCTGCACGCCAATTGCGAGATATGTGTGGAAAAAAATATATTTCCCCGCCTTCTACATTTAACAAGACAATCCAATATCGATGCAACCGATTTCCTTTTAAAAAAATATCCAAGCAATGTATTGTTTTTTATTTTATTTTTTTCAAACTTCTTGTACGCAGACTACAATAGCGCCATTGGCAATATAGCAATTTAATTTAATCTGTGCGTATCAGCAATTACAATAACCTTTCAAAAAGATTTTATACATTTCATAAAACTTGTTAAAATGTATTTATATGATAATTGGCTTTGAAACGTCACCAGTTTTCTCTTAGTATTCTAGTGAGGAACACATAGTTTTTATAAAATATATATAAAAAGCGTAGCTGAAAATTATCAAAACGTGGGATAGAAGCTTAAAAGTATACACACATAAAAGATATAAATCATAGTTGTGTGCCTACATGTGAATCTTTCTCTGGATATTATATCGAAATTCAATCTGGTTGAGAGAACAGTTAAGATTTCAAGAGCCTAATCCCAATAGCCAAGAGCAATTTATGACTAATTAAATATTAAATAATTTACACATAGAGAATGAATGAATATAACAATGTTATGAATTCACTAATAATCTTTAACTAATCGTAAAATATTTACTTAAGTAGCATTTTTTTCTCAATATGTGCCTCTACGTTAAGATAAATTAATAAAAATTTTTCTAATGGTGAGTATATAAGAGAGTCCCATTAATGGCAACACTGCGCTCATTCGGTTTGTTTACATCGCTTTTCTTGATTACAACTAAATAATATCTAAATACACCGTTTGCAAATATGGATAGAAATCTATTTAACAAAAGAAATGAAAAGGAAAAAAGGAAAAACTCACCACGACAGCTGCTAAGGTGTACTATTGCTTTGATTAGGGTGAATTATTAATAACTTGGTATAGAAATCAATATGAAAATGGAACTCGGAGAAGAATCCGTCTTTGTGTGTACAGATATGTAAAAGCATACATACATGCGGCTCTGTATACACAAATATCGGTATATATCTACCTGTATATGCTGTATAATGTATATGTATATATATTTATATATATATATTATATTTATATGTATATATGTATTTAATTTAATAATTAATTGTAAAAATACCTGGTCGATCCAATGACTGACGTCGACTCATTGGCAGTTTTTAGAAGCACAATACGTTATTCCCAAAACTATTGATTTGAAAGTAGATTGAAGTAATAATTGCTGTAATAACACATACAGTAGTAATACTGGCGGTGTTTGATTAACTTCTTAAACACAATTATCGATAATAAATTACACATTAAATATTTTTGACACATTTGGGCGGTTATTTATTATAATTATTAATTTTATTAAAATTTATATTGATTTTAACGTGATATTAAATATTTATAATATATATAATTTTTTTATTTTTATTTTTAATTAGATATATTTTTTACATTTTCTCTCTATACAACTCCAGATATGATATGAGAAAGTTTTTCTTTCTTCTTATAATTTCTTCTTTTTTTTAAGTATACCGCAAAAAGAAATCAACAATCGTACGTCGACGCACTAATACAAAAAAAAAAAAAATAACATAACAGCGAGGTGTAATACACGGTCAAACACACACACACTTAAACAAACATACGCACATGGACATTAACTTATGCATATAACCAGAATAAAATGAAGGAAAAAATTACTCTACACAGCCGCCACATTAAAATTATGTCTAACTTTACAATGGTTCAGAGGAACCTGCGAATTATCTTATAATAAAAACATTTTCTAATTGAGTTTGTGATTTTAAGCGATTTATAGAAATTTCTCATGATAGATTATAGGGATTTTTCTTCAATTTTTTTAATAACTACGTTTAAACCGCCGTCGCCGCAACTGCTTAATATTAAACTGTGGTGAAAATATTATCACGAGTTTAGTTTAGCAGTGACCGCCAACTAACTAAAAATACACCACTGACACAAGAGGTAAAACTTATGTTTTTCAACAAATGATTATTCACAATAGGTATTATATTCTTATAGTTTTTCACATTCCGTGTTATTCTTTGCGTAAAAGCGAGATAAATATATAACTAAAGTCATTTCATGCAATACCTATACAGCAAAGAGAATTCTGTTTGTCTTTCCTTGCGTCCCTTTCTCTAACTCTCACGCTTTTCCTCTCACTTTATCTAGCAGTCACAAGTCGAGAAGAAATACTTTTAATATAAATTTCACTTTTTCTTCTTAATTAACAGTTTTAGAGATTTAAAAAAGAAATATTTTCCTCGATTGTTTGACTTTCCGGATTCTTTTTCTTTTTGACGGTTTTCTCGTTTGTTTGGTCTTTCATTTTCTTTTCTTTCACTTATATTAAACGCGTACACACGTACATTCATGCTGCTCTTTTAAAGAAAATGAAAACCAAAACTGCATTCTGTCTATATTTTTGTTAATATTCGACTATTTGGTTTTTTTTTTTCATTTTTCGTATAGTGTTTTTAGTTTTCATAATTTTGCACAAAACATCTTAAGCTCTAGTTTTTTTCACTTCATTCTTAATAAATTCAACGATTTATTCAAAATTAGTTTATAATTTATTTTTGTAAAGGAACTCTCGAACCTGTTTATGGCAGACTTTTCATTGCTTTTGTCTGTGGTGTGTATTCCTTTTCTATAAATTGCTTGATTTTTTTTAAATGGTGAATTTCACGCGAACCTTACTTAAAGGTGTTGCCAGTAATTGCAATTAAAAACTATGCTGCATTTCATTATGTTTGTAGTGTATATGAAAAAAGGGGTAAGAAAAGACAACTATTTTCCATTTAAATGAAAGATCGTGTATTTATTTATTAAATTAGCCATAACAATTGCAATGCAAAAACACAAAACTGAGCCGTACGCAATCCTAATTTAGTCTTCGCGCACACACGTGGTAAATACTAAATACCCGCGAAAAATGAATCAATTAACAATTGTAAGAGTTGACAAGTGAAATTCATTCAATAAGGTAAGTAGAAGAATATTAATGAGAAGATGCTTAACGCAATTAATTAATTTTTTAATGCAATTAACTAATTTTTTTTGCATGTAACGACACATTATGATTCGCTGAGGAGTATATTAATTTTGCAAATTATTTATCTTTTTAAAGTATTGTGAATCTCTTAGATTGAGTAGCTTGGGATTTTAAGTTTATTTATCCATCAAGGTTTCTGCTCTCTCGAATGTTAAGGCTTCGCCGTAGTAAGAAAACACGTTACTTCACATAAACATTTATCAATACTTGATAATTAGTATACGGAAAAAATCATTCGCTAATATATCTTTCTCGATAAAAAACTGTGCGATTTTCGCTTGTTTACTTTCCTGCCTAATCTTTCAAGCAGTCAAACGAAATTTTGCAGGCACAAGATTAGTCGAAAACTATTGCACCTATTAAAATACAAACAAATGTATGAACTTACAATACGTGCAGGAAAATCCGCTTTTAGTTATTAGTTAGTTTACTATTTAATTTAGTTAAAAATTAAATATCTATTATTCGTTTTTCCTTTATTTATTTTCTTTTTTCTTTAAATTTTTGATAATAAGATAATAAGATTTATGACTTCAAACAGGATTTCAGATTTTTCCCTCGTAAAACTTTCATATCAAGTTGGAAAATCAGTACCGAATAGAAATGAAAGTACCCGAGAAAGAATGTCTACTTAGCTACTGTTGCTAGTTTGTACAAAGCGACATATGAAGTCATTTGAAACACATTTGCAACTATGATACTGCTTACATTATCTATATACAATCCTACATATGATCGTTATATCAAGTGAATCCTTGCTTTATTCTACATTTAAATGTCCGCACATAAGCCACTATTAAAGTACTTGGCCCAAATCGAACTTCCGTTAAGCTTATATATGTGCATGTATGTGCCTAAATGAAGGATGAATATAATGAAAGGTTGGTCATCGAGCTTCTTACCCTTTACGCTATGGTGGTATAGAATGTATTATGTTGTACGTAGCCTTAAGCTATATTTATTGTGTGTACCGATCAATTTACAATCGTATTCTGAATCGATTCGAGTGCAACTGTCTGTGCGATGTCCGACGACGCGCTGCTAGTTTTTATCAACAGGTCGCACATTTCGTCCTATTTTGAAGAAGTATGTTATTCTGATGCTTTGGTAACGTATTGAATTACATTTGACCACTTTTTCGACCACTGCCCATATACTGCCTCATTTGAAATTCTCTTTAAATGAAAAAAAAATTTTAATTATTAATATTTCTTGGAAAAAACCGGCAGAAAGAAACAAAATAAAGTTTGCAAAAATTTGGATTTAGTGAGAGTCAGTTCCTATATAAGGGTTTTTAAGAAAGTCATGCCAAAAAGATGTAATTTTTAATACTTTAAGGTGAAAATTTATACAAAATATAAAAACTAAAGAAACATTGTTTACTAAATTTCATTATTACACACGAATGCTTGTTAATTAATTGATATAATAAAAGACAAGCTTACAATAGCTCCTTCTTAAAATTACATACATAGGTATAAACTTATCTACAAGTTGCGTAGGGTATAACCGTTTTTATTCTTTACCTTATTTCTCGTTATGACATTCCAATGGGCAAAATAATATCTTACATGCGATAATGTCTACATTCGAGAGCCAAATTAGGGAGATATCGCAAGTAAGATTTTATATTCTCTCTAATGCATAGAATATCTCAGGACATAAAAAATTATCTCATGGTTTATGAAACCATTTAAACTACTAATAAGAAGAAAGATTGGTTTGTGCTTACATACACCGAAATCGCAAAAAGAAGAAGAACAGTTATTGTTTTGGAATATAACATATTAAATAAAAGCGACCTAACTAAGATAATAAGATTGTGCAGAAAGTTAAGAGTTCTTCATTTTATGTCGCAAACACATTATCCTTGCTTAACGGTGCAAAAATATATTAACAACAATTCGTCATTTTTACGTTTTTAATATAGATTCACCGTTTTTAACACAGATCGCAGGTTAATGCCATATCAACATCAATTTCTTTTAATATGTTATTGAACATATAATTTCAAAGAATCCTTTAGGGCTGCTTAAGTTGCTCATCTGCTAATAGTGTAGTAAAACAAATAAAAGAAATAAAATAAACAAAATTCAGTTTATACACAAGTCCGTAGCAAATTTCATTTTTAATATATCTCGAAATTAAATTATAATAAACAAAATTAAATAACAACTAAATGGCAAAAATTCGTTTATAAATGTTTGCTTACCACGCTGACGGTTTCAGTTACATTTCAAAACGAAAAGTGGGTTCCGGCAAATGCAAAAAAAAAAGGAAATAACAGAAGAAAAAGAAAAGTGAGGACAGGATTACTTAGTCACCTCTGCGCTTCGCTTTTTGTTCAAGTAGACGTTTTTAGCTTATTTTTTTCAGAAGGTTATGCTTTGGAAGACAAACTACGTAAAAATACAACATTGTTAACTAAGCGGTGGCAAAAATTTATGAAATTCTTCAGACTCTGGGTTTGGACATAAACTGCAAGAAACGTAAATAACTTGAAACTTATGACTGTGGAGAGATGGCGCTTTTTTTTTAAAAATGTAAATGAAAGATTTGTCCATTAACTGAGACTTTACATAAGAAATTAAAAAAAAAAAAATAAATATACAAATAAATTAGTAAAATATATCAATTAACACCATATTCATGATATTTAATAATAGTTCAGTCCTCCTCTAAGCAAAGAAAAATTTCCATATGAAGCTTACACGCAATATTTTTTTCTCTTTCATTTTCACTCATCGTGCAACTAATATATATAACTAATAATTCATGTCATCTTGTAAGGTTTTTAGTAGAGAAGCTCTTTAGTGTCATTGAAAATGTGTCTGTTTGTTTGTTTTGCAACGAATAGGAAACAATCACTTAAAGTAGAAATTGTAATAGTATTAGTAACTGTAGCAGCAATATTAGCAGTATTATTAGTAGTAATAGTAGTAGTAGTAATAGTAATAGTATTAGTAGTACAAGGAAGCATTGGCATTGGAAGACATTTGTAAAGAGGAAAACCACAATCAATTGACATTTGCTTGTATGCCTAATGCCAAATTTGGTTAAACTTCATAATTTTGTTAAAAGATTGCTTTCAGCAACGGTAGCGAACACAAAGGCGGCCTGATCTCCAAGTTCAATATCTTGTTATTTAGAATGTTTATTGTCACGTGATACATGAAACTATTATACTCTGTGTTGCTATTGTATTGAGTAAGCGGAGATGTAAAATTATTTTCCTTTTAAACATTTAAATGCCTACATCGTCGTCGCCGTCGTCATTGTCATCGTCATCCTCCTCATTGTTCTTATTGTTGAAGTTGTAGCGAAAGTCAACAACACTTTCTTTTAATATGTACACGCATTTGAAGCGTGTTATAGGCTCGATCGAAAGAAACAGCGACGGAGAATCTGACTGACTTGGATAAAAATGAAAACCGCATGCATTCAATGTTTTTGTTCTTTAACTTTAAAAGTTCAGAGCTTCTATGTCCACATCACGCATATCATAAATTTTATAGCTGAAATCATCCAACAGCAGCAACAGCAACAGCAACAGCAACAACAACCACGACAATGACGACAACGACAACGACGACGATGACGATGACGACGACGCCGACGCCGACGTCAACGACAATGACGACAACGACAACGTAGACACATAATGAAGATGATTTTACTGATGATGCCACGATGCCACCGGTGTTTTTCAGCTTCGTAAGCTCCTGGTATTTAAGAAAAGACAAATAAAAAACAAAGCTTTATAACGTCTTTTCATATCTTATGGTCCAGTATTTTATTACGCTCTCGAGTATTTGGCGTGTGTTCAATAAAAACGATATGTGAACGTGCGTTCATGTGCTTATGATTGTGTCTTGTAAGGAACCGCTTATAATAATTTCATATTTGATTGTTGCTATTGTTGTTGTTGTTGTTTTGCTTTGCGTTCATATTAGCGTTTCATGCGTTTATGTCAATATTATTGAAGTTGTGAAAAATAAAGGAAAAAGAAAAACTATTTTTCTATCGCAACAGATTGCAAAGTGGAGAGTAAGCAACGAATCTTGAAATAGCTTCTAAAGCACTTTCAATGACAATGGGTTGGGATCTGAAAGAAAGAAAGCATAACTCCATAAAAATATAACGTAACTACAGATGTTTGAGAGACTAGTGTGAGAGAGAGAGAGAGAGAGAGAGAGAGTGTGCGACTGAGTATATCGATAAATTCCAGAAAAGATTCAATTCGATTAATTGTAACCTTATCTCGCTTGGCAAGTGTGGGAAAAGTCTATCTCCTGACTTTGTAGGTGAATACTGTCTGTCAGCGCTTTTCAGAAGCGATCGTTGAAAATGTTGCCATAAAGAAGTTCTATCCAATGCTTGCATTATTTTAACCCTCACCAGATTGAAAGCAGATTTACATTAACTTATTTCAACGAAGAGAGACTATTAAAGAGCAGGAGGAGGAGAATATTGTGCTTTAGAATTTATTATACATGATATAAGACAATTCTAGCCCTTCTCCTATACTTATGTGCCATATATTTGTCTAAGTGGATACGCCTTCTTAGCATACTTAGAGGATACATTTTCCGCTGAGTTTACGTTCTTTCATAATGTTTTCCTTAAAAGAGCTCGTTGTGCAGCTTTCTGCAACGACTTTGCTGACGTTTATAAAACCAGTCATAATTTTTTGACGTCTAGGAGCGGAGTACAACGTAGAGTTAGCTCATTCAGGGAAGAATTGACAAATAGAAGTCTTATTATTTATAGGTCCGTGCAGATATACGGAGTCAAGCTTGGAAGTTTTGGGATCAGTGAATCAGTTAAAAAGGATTAGCAAATCTCTTAATGAGAGTTGAACTGCGACATTACGGCTTTGCAGTCTGCTATAAAAAAATCAAACCGGGATACTTAGGAAGGCAAGCTAACATATTAGATATGTTTCTCGCTAACTATAGTGTAAAGCAGACGAACCGTCAAGATTCGATGGATTGGACTGAAAAAATCGTTATGAATGAGATGGATAATAACTGACCGTCATTAAAAGGAACGTGGAAGCAATATACAGAGAAGCCTTTCAAAGCAATTTTTTTATTTTACGACTTCCGGTCGAATCCGTCTAGGAAATGTTAGCAATATCGCATCAGAACGCGCTGCATTCAAGGGATATTTTTTCCTTCTAATTAAGCTCTTTTTTATCCGATTACTTATTGTAAGTCCGAGCAGCGCTTCTGTCCGCAAAGAAGAAGAATATATTTACTAAGAATATATTTACTAAGATTGTTTACAAAGGCCGTCACTCTCTCCGGTGTAAAATTTACGTTACTTGGTGGAGACTACTTTACATAAAATATTTTTGATTATTTCCCCGGGTTGCGATCGCCATCTCTCTGTTCCTTTCCATTTCTTTACTTCTTCCCGAACGTAATCGTGTTATCCAAAAAGCGGAGCTGGAGTCATATTAAGAAAGCAAGAAAAAAAATTTTCGATTTACAAAAGAACAAAAGCCGGTCAGGACTAATTTATATGCCAGACGTACGCTTGATTACAGAATACAGAGAGAGAGAGAGAATACAGAGAATACATACCTTCCTACATAGTAGGTTTAAGGCTCGAAGAAGCTTCAATTTTTCGTAACTTAGTGGCATGTTGTTTAGTCAATCAGGGCCATTTCCTCTTATGCAATATTTTAAGACAATACTGTCACTACTCGTAGATTATTCATAGCGTTACTGGTTTTTAACTTGATAGTCTTGTGAGAGTTTTGCGAACCACGCCTATTTGTAAGGTTGACTTAAAGATAAAAGCTTAGAATAGAAAAAAGCTTTCTATGTGAAATCTTATGGCGAAGTATGCTCCGACGGATGGACAGATGACCGAATTAAGACAGACAATTGCACAGTTTAAAGATGGTATGCTTTACAGGATCGCTTGGCAAAACGAAAGGTTTAATTTCTTCTTGTGATACATATATATATATATATATGTGTACACAAAGGCCTTAAAGTTTTCTGCATTTCACAAATAGTATAAGAAATTTAGTATGCTTCGTTGAAGTAAAGCTGCCTTGTAAAAATTATAACAAAGATCTTATCATTTGAATCTTCTGCTACAATTTCTACAGTTTCGTACAGCAACCCGCCGCTCATATCCCTTTTCTGCTATCGATGCCTGTGAATAAGCAGAGAGGGGACATAAGCTTAATGTTATGAGAAGATTTTACGTGGCCAGCAACAATGTGTGTAGATGTTCGATTATCTAAGTTACATAATCTAAGGTTTTGCGTGCCTCTTTTCATAATTTTTTATAATTTAATGATCATTTTATAGCGAATCGTACCGCCAACATGCATCAGAACATATATCTATCTATATCTATATGTCTGCAGTGTTTAGAGAATAAAGTTAGCGCTGGTGAGGTTACAAATTTAAACTGTCGAATTAATGTGTTCCTCTTCTTTTTCTTCTTATATTCAAACAAACAACCAAACAAACAAACGAACGAAAAAAAAAAAACAACAACAATAACATTGCACTCATTCATTTATCTGGCCTTTCAGTGAATAAAAGCCACGTGTGCGGCATCCATCCATCCAACCATCCATCCATCCATCCATCCATTCATCCATCCATCCATACATACATACAAACATCTACCTGCTCGCTAACACACACACACACACAAACATAGATATAAGTATGTAATTGTTGTGGCATTAATATTAATTAAGGAAGTGAATTGATAATTGAATGCACTATTGGCATTGGCGCTGGCATTTGTTTGTTTAAAGTTTATGGAACAAGTGCACGCAGCTCTTTGTTCATATTTGACTACAACAGCATCATTTAGACTATATGATATGATGATATGATATGATGCAATATGATATGTTACATAAAACATACATATACACACAAATACATACACACTCACACACACACACACACACATTATATATATATATATATATAAGGCTTGAGGACTATTTGGGTGGTATTTTATTACTATGGCAGGTATTTTATACGTTGAGTTATACGTGTATATAATTTATTGTTTTTTTTTTTTTTTTTATTGTTCTCACAAATTATAGGCATTTGCTGAGAATCCGTGATCTAACTTCAAGATTATATATAAACATTGATATGACAATTCTCAACCGAATCGGTAGGGATACAAGCCATTCATTAAATTAATTAAACAAGTAACACTTTAATGATGAATTTATCTGTTAATGATTTAATCATATAAATAATTTCTTTTTGATGTTCATTATATGACAACAAGGGCACGGACACTATCGCCTATATCCAATGGGTCACATACTTCGCCATTAAAAATGTGATCTAGTTTAAGGAGCTTTTCCTCTTAACACGAATTTCAATTCGGTCCTTACTTTAATTGAACTTGAGATTTCTGGAGGGATGTTAGTGTAGAAGACCCTGCTTGTCATCTCAGGCTCAGACTTAGGCTCTTTGGAAGCTTTTTGCACTAAAACCATTATGTGCATTTGTACACCTATTACAAGGCCTACGTCCAACTCGCATGCCTAACAGAGAGCTTTCTTGATGCTAAGCCATCTTTCTCTTCATTTTTCTCTTTCTCTTTTTTTACATTACATTTCTTAACATCATTTGAATAATTTCGGGGAAATTTGATTACACTCTATGACTACGATTTGTACAAATTGAGCTTCCAGTTATAGTTCGGATTACATTCTACATTGTTTCCAAGTGAATTTAATTACTATGATCACGACAATGATCCAACGATTATGTGTCTTAGCTGTCAACAAATAGCTAAAGAGCTTTCATTTGCGCTTTGCTGTTCTCTTTTGATGCATGCATACGCTGTTCGACATGAAAAAAGAAAGTAATAAGTGAAAGTGTTTAACGGAGTTAATGCGGAATGAACGAAAATGTTGTTTAACAAACAACATCAGTCAGTCAGGGGACACTTTTATACAAATGTACAAACGGGGTGATTATCAGGGAAGAAGAATTAAGAAGACAGCAATAGGATGCAGTAACCGGTTGTCGGAAGTGGTAGCCCAGCGCTTACACGCCATTCGTACTTAAAAGTTAGTCTACCGTACGGGGAGAGGAACATGATTGTGCCACCTTGCTGATCGTGCATCTTACAACTTATTTGAAGAGCCTTTAAAGCTCAACTAAAAAGGAAAATTCATGTTGAGCTGCTCCAAGCTGACTCAGTTCTCCATTATCAATAACCAAAGTCACACAAGTTTTGATGAGTTTGCTAAAGTTGGCAAAGAAAGTTAGCTCAAGTGGACCTCCAGAAACTAGATAAGAAATAATGGGTGCAAAAATATGCCATATTGTATTTCTTCAACTAACTGATATGTTGATTAATTACTTTCTTCACCGGCTCTCAGCTGAAGCGCATTGAAATCACTTTGGGCGCATTGGCGTAAGCTTTGCAATTGAAAATTTCGAGTTGTGCGATCCATTGAAGCAGTGCAAACGCTTCTATTATTCCTAGGATAAAAAGCAGCTGTCAACACCCATTCGGTGGGTCTAGCTTTTGTTTCCTTTCAAATCCGCCTGTGTCATGTCGATTATAGATATTCTCTTGGCCGAAAAGGGGAAGTTATTGACTTCAAATTTTGCAGAAACACTAAAAGTTCTTGTGCGCAGGTTGGTATTGAAAATGATCCAAATCGGGCGAAGGACACGATCATAGTACCACAGTAACTTGAGAACACCACTAATTTTCCAAAGGTATAAAAACATGGCTTTTTGCCCCGTAGCTATAAACTATAATCGGTAAATGCAGAAAATGCATATTCTATGGACGATGCTGTAGCACTTATAGAAAAGCATTCACATGACATTAAGATATGCGATGACTATGTATGTAGTGACAAGATTAAGTCAATTAGATGAGACGGTATAAGTTAGTTAATAGTTCATCTTATTCAAATACAAAGTTTTTCCTCGCTTACCGACTAATTTTCGAACATAGATACACCCTACACACACTAATCGACAAAAGAAAAAAAAAAAAACAACCACATAAATATGATAACACAAGAACGAAAGAAACTCTTTTTTAATTATTTTAAATTTTGTTTCAATTCGTGTTAATTAATTCACCCCTAACTGTATATGCATATGAAATAAATGTTCATTTATTTTCGCTCATGTTTAGAAAATTCTTTTGTTAATAAATTTCGGTTCATATTGTTTGGTAAACATTAAATCAATAAATCGAAATCGCTTGACTTGCAATATATTGAAATCAATGAAAATTTAATAATATTGTGCTGAAGCAAGAGAGTCCAATATAGTATATACTTTTAATTTAAAAGTTGAGCGCCGTTCGAAAATAGCAGCAACGAGCTAGTCAACACAATAAATGTAAACAAAAAAAAAAAAATAAAAACAAACAAGAAGAACAAGCGCAGAAAGAGCAAAAATTGAGCACGTAACTCAACATCATCATAAAGCCTTAAGGTAATTTCATATTAGAAAACTGAAGTAACGCCACAAGATTAGATAATGAAAGACGAAAACGAAGCAACAAGCAAGGCATATCCAGAGCCACTGTCATAACAACGGCAATAGCGTTAGCAATAATGTATACAGTTTACATAACTGGACTAAAGCTGGCCGACTGGCCGGCTGCCTGTCTGTAAACGTAAAAATTGCTGAAAAATTATAACATTTGAAGGCTGCACCTGACATTTTGCGAAATGAAGCAGCAAGCGATGCAAGTGCAAAGTAAAGCAAAGCAAAAGTGAAGCAAAGTGTGCGTCGACGATTCCTGCCACCTCGTATATGCTTCTATTTTGAATGCTCTCGCAACAAAGTAACTGGTTATACTAAAGAACGTTACAATGAACATATGAGGGAAGGGAGAGAGAGAAAAACAAAACGTATGACGTGTTATTTCATATATACATATATATATATATAAAGAGGCGTTAGCGCGACTGTTTTGAATGCCTTGGCGACTTTGGAATGCATATATTAACGAAGAAAGAACAAAAAAAAAAAAAAAGAACAAAAAAAATTCTCCCCGATTTCTAGTGACAATTTTTATAGTCAACAAAGAGATTATGTTGTCATTGCTTAAAAATATTCAACGTTAAGAAGGTGAATAAATAGTTGCTTAACATTTTTCACTGATTAGTTAAGTGTTAATAATCAAAAAGTTTTTTGTACGCCTATATGCTAAACTTAAGCCGTAACTGCCACACACTTGGATTAT
This sequence comes from Glossina fuscipes, assembly GCF_014805625.2. Classification (NCBI taxonomy): domain Eukaryota; kingdom Metazoa; phylum Arthropoda; class Insecta; order Diptera; family Glossinidae; genus Glossina; species Glossina fuscipes. The sequence goes on from NW_023998523.1 coordinate 433,041, forward strand.
TTGTAATAAATTTCATAATTGTTATGAATTGCAGGCAGGCAGAGACTAGAGCCCAACAACTTGTTGTTATCAACATTGATAATGGATCTACGGCTTCGGGCAAATTGTGCCCCATTAATATCTGTCATCGATAATTGTGGTTCCATACTATTTTCTGTTTTTTTGCTTTTGCTTTTGCTTTAGCTTTTTGAATTTATTTATTATTTATACGAGATACTCGCTTAGTCTTGGCATTTATGGTCCGATAGATCGTGTGGTTGAGTTTCAATATTCATTTAGTCTGCTGTTGTTTAATTTTCGCTACCTTCGCTGATTTATTTAATGTACAAAGAAGCGGCATCATGCTCTTTTAGCAGTTAAACGAGGCCATCTTACCATTTTGTCAACGCAGTTGACAGCATTCAGGCAACATGCTAGCAAATCAATCTACTACTGATGACTGATTCATTTTAAAAACTCTTGGCATTAATGCAACTATTAGTGTTTTTTTTTTTTTTTTTTTTTCATTTATTTATTTATTTATTTATTTATTTATTTACTTTTTAATTTATTTTCTTTTATTTCGTAAGAGAAGAACCGTTTACGAGTTGTACTGGGGACTCATCTAGATTCGCAAATCGTTACCATAAATTATGGTAAACTATTTGGTGTCTTGAATGGAATGATGAGGCGGGCAAACTGCAAATTATGAACTAAACTATGTGTTAATTAACAAATGTTCTCTTTTCTATTCGTCATTGCACGGAAACGTGTACAATGTACACTGTGTTATCGTGACATTTCCCTTCTTCTTCTTCTTCTTCTTCCTTTTATTCTGCCTCTCTTCTTTTCTGCCATTATTTCTTATTTATGACAATCATGTATGTTTATCTATGGTATAGGGTGCCTTGAAAATGACCGCACTATCGAAATGCATATAGAGTCCATTTAAATATCCTAAAAATGAAACAACAACAACAATATCTTAAAATTTGTATAGACTGTATGCGTTTAAGGGCAAATTTAAGACTTATAAAGGCAACTAAAACATACTTTAGCCATCAGAAGTCGAAGAGCCGAGGAGTCGAGTATGTTCGTACACGACCGACTACTATATCAACACAAATTATTTTAGTTTAATTAATATTCAATTCCTGCTTCCTGAGGGATGATAAACGCATTTTATAATTTGACTACAATTTTTTGGTCAAATTGCTTCACGGAACTTTTAATTCATATATAACTTTTTGATTACATAAAAATCGGTCATCAATCCAGCTATTTATCCATCCACCCATTCCTCTGTCCATATGTCTACTCTACTCCATTGCTCCGTCCATATGTACTCTACTCATACGCCCTTCCGTTTCTTCAAAAGTTCAGTCCTTGGACCATTCTTCAACCTGTACACAAACACCATGTTTTCGTTCATCAATCTGCCAACCCTTCCACGCTTTCTCCCATTCATTCTTCATTCTCTTTCTGCTTCCCTCTGTTAATTGTGACATTTTATTCTGTCAGTCTATTTATGCACTCATTCGTTAACTCTTCTCTATATTAGCCATCCTTAAGTCTGTTTATGCGTCTATTACTGTAGAGTTTCTTGTTGGCATACTTTGAAAAGCGAAGCTCGGCATAAATAGCTTAGACTTCGTTTATATACTTTTATATCGATTCCACAATCATATTTCGAAAATGGCTCACCATTTATTAAAACAGGCGAAAGAAGCCTTCAAAAATAAATCCTTAAAATATTATGACTCTGTAAGTGGTAGGAAATAAAGATAAAATTCTCTGAGAAATATTTATCAAAATCGTCTAAGAGCTCAAATACTAACGAGGCCTTACATTCACAATTAACAAGAAATTTAGGGACGTAACCAAGGACACCCCTCCCCCACCCCCCGCCCCTCCGATAGGTCACCTAGGTTTTCTATTCGTTTCTGTTATCTTCCAGGGCCCTTTACACGATGGCTATTAAAAAGCCATTTAATTAGATTCATTCCTCAGCAAATCTTACTTTAACCATAGCAAATGTGAACGGATTACACGCAAGAAAAAAGAAAGAAAGAATCCAATTTTTTCTTTGCCTACTATTTGCTCATAAATTGTTCTCCAAAAGAGGCATAGAAAGTTATCGCTATAAAAAAAAGCGTATAAGCGTTCGAAATAGGAAGGACACATTAAGTATGTGCAGATGTGTGCAGCGCTCTGAACAATTAAGCTTTTCGGTCCCTTTGTCCGTCTTATCACTTTCTGAATCAATCCATGTGATAAGAGGTGGATCTATGTCAAGTTGTTCACAAGTGGTAAAGTGGTATAGGGTAGGGTAGGGCGATTTTAATAATTAAATAATATAAAGTTAAATCTAGCCCGACATAGAATGAAGAAATACAATGCCGCCAATTACTCGAAGTACGAATGGAAGGGGTGAAGTTCAATTTTAATTCGATGTTTGCTCTTACGACTAAAATTTTAGAAAATTATTTTCCTTCTTTTATTTTCGTCATGACATGCGATAAATGGGGATGGGAACCTTTCAGATCTCCATAGTTCAAACTTGACATAGGTAACCTTTATGTAAAATTGTTATAATGGATGGAAGGTGATCGTAAAATATTAATAATTAAAGTTTTTCGTCACATAAAGGATTTCTTTTCCTAGCAATATATATATATATATATATATATATATATATATGTGGGAGCGAGGTCAAAACATTGGCCAATCTGATCTGAATGCTTCACTTTCTTTTGGTATGCTGAAGTGCTAGATCTTACTGATCTTTGCCGAAAAATTATGAAAATTGAAATTTTTTTTTCATATTGCGTCAAGTGGTCCAATCCAACTCATTTTCGTGAATACGAAAATATATGGACACACATCACAAGAAGCGACAAACAAAACGAAAGGCATATAGAAAAATTTTATACCCTTTCAGAAACTAACGCTGCATGGATTGGTATGATAAAAGGAGAGCCTCTCCTTCCTCCATATAAACTTGAAATATTACGTATCACAAATGTGCTAACGAATTAATTAAACATTAATTATCAAATCTTTTAACAACAAATTACTAAGAGAATTTTAAGAGCTAAATATATCATCATCTTGATCACGAATACATTTTATATGCATTTCTATGCATGACGATCAGTCCACTCAATAAATAACTGATAGGAGAAGAACGAAAGACTTAAGTAAAAAACTCGCTTTTATTTAGTTGGCATTAATTTAGAAATCTTTTACCATAATTTCTAGATTTTTCTTCTTCTATTTCCTTTTCTTTTCTTTTCTTTTCATCTCTTATTTGTCGATTAATTAGTGGTTTTTATTATCTTTAGCATATACAATTAAACATTTTTTCCTATTATTTTTATTTATTAGTGCATTCGCATTTGTAAAGTAGAGAAATACAAAAACAAAAAAAATTAGAAAAGGAAACAGTAGAAGAACTGAAGAACTAAACAACTAAATTTTGCCGCAGGATAAAAATCAAGTTTAGTAAATAAATGTATGAAAATAAATGATAAATAGGAAAAAAGAGAGAGAAAAAAAAAAAAAAATATAAAAACAAACCAACTAAAGCACTTGTAGCGAATTTGTAACAACGGCAGTTGTGAACGTAACAGAAAACAAATCATAGCCAGGGACGACTTTTTTCCGCTTCATAATCATCGTTATTATAGCTAATAATCGTCATCATAATCATAATCAGTCTAATGGAAAATGTTCGGCAGCTATGGCCTTGTCATTAAATGTTTCATATTGAACGTGCACATGCACGTGTTTATGCATATGTGTATGTATGGACACGCACTTGAACTTCTACATGCATGACATTAATATTGAAATTAGTCTACACACCATAGATAGCATAATAATTGGCTGCTATTGCATATAGATATCGTTATTAGTATAAGTATCATAAAGAAGGAATTCTGTCGGTTTTTTATCTCCTAATAATACATAATACATAAGTAATACAATAACACGTGCCCATGTATATGAGCGAATATATATATGTGTGCAAATATACACATATGATATATGGAATTTCGGACTAATATGTTTTATAGCAATCCCGTTGACGATAGTGGATATACACATGAGAGAGGTGAGATAAGGAGGTCGCTTTGCCACGTAGACGCAATGGACGGCGAATCTTGAACGCTACTGGTATTTAGTAGTTGTTTCCTGCGGCAGTTTCTACTACCTAAAAACAGTAAGAACATTATAGTCGGGCAAGGCCGATCATTGCGTAGCTTATACCGTTTCCTCTATTGTAATTACTTCATTTCATGATAATAAAGTAGCAAAATTTATACATTGTTTTCATGCAGTCATACTTTTCGTGAAAGCCCGCTTATTGGAGGATAATCGAACCATAACGTGACACGGTCCAAATACTGCATTATTTTCCTCGATATATTTTTTTTTTGGGAATTTTCATTATAAATAGCTAGAGAATAGACTTCTATATATGTTGGGATCTAATGATTGCTTAATCATCAGCCATCAACTAATTTTCATCATGAAATATTAAAAGTCAAGACTTTTTCCGGAGGGCTTACTACTCATAAGAAACAGTCCGATGACTATCACGAGCAAATTTTCATTACAAAGAAATTAATAATTAAGACTTTTTGGCATAAAAGTGTTTACGGTTCTGAAGGTCTTTGTATTCACGAGAAATCGTATATGAAGTGTAGAAGTACACCCTACATATTAGATTTAAAATTTATATTCCGATTTGCGGTTCTGCTTTATCCATGCTTTTCATGGTGCACTTATTTCTTCAATGGTCTGCCGATTTGTGTCTTCATGTCCGACTGTCTGTCTGTCTACTTTTACTATATTTTTCACGAAGTCAGTCCGTCTGTCTATGTTTCCGATTAGCGATATGTTCGAGCATTTCTTCATCTTCTATTCCGTTCGTCCTTATATTCCTTCGATATCTCATGTCTCGACGCGTTCATTCATTCACCTAACTATTTATATTCCGATTTCCTGTCCTTTTAGCGGATTGGGGGGAAAAAAATAAACATATGAAAAGGAATAACGGTACAGTTTGATAGCTTGAAAGGCATTTTAATGATCTTAAAAAGAAAAAAGCATTTAATTGTCGCGACGATGTAGGCAATGAACTAAAAAATGATTGCTGCTATAACATAAATTAGTTATCAGAACTACTTTACGATCATCTAGACATTTTGAACGCATCTAAGTTAAATGACAATTGCTTTCTATTTCAAAATTATTAAAAATGAAAAAAAAAAATCTGATTTCCCGGATGCTTGCCTATGTTAAACTTACGCTTTTAAAATGTTACAAATCGAAATTTTTTTTTTTTTTTTTTTTTACATTTAAGAGAAATCAAGCATAAAATGAATTTCTGGTTGAAAGAAAGCAAAGACGTCTTCGATGGAAAATACACAAAAGAAAATATGATTAGAAAAAAGCAAAAAAAAATAAAAATAAATAAATAAATAAAAGATAGCATAAGAAGAAATAAAAGTAAAATGTTTAGGAAAACAATAAAATGTAGTGGAAACTAAAAGTGTTTTACCAGATTTATGGATGTCAAAAGGTATTCACATATACAACTGAAAACAGACATAAACAAGTCAGCGCAAACAATTGCTTTCAATTAAGAAAAACCAAAAGTTTGTTTCAATGCCATGATATATACGGAAAGTCTGACGAATCAACATGCATTAGTGTGAATAGTATACGTTTGTGTAAATAGTATAATACTCTCACACGCCCCTTGACATTAAACGTTTAACAGCCAACAATTTAATAATACAAAAAAATATATGTATGAAGGTTAAGACGAAACCATCGATACCCCTCATCAGCTCAACCACTGTTACTGTTACTGTTTTGAAAAAAGATTCACAAATAAAAGACGTTTTCGTGTAAAATGGAAATCAAATGGAAAGTCATTTAAAACATTTTTTAGTAGCTTAGCACTAATATTTGTGTATTCATAATATAATAACAACAACAAATTTATTTTATTTATAATTCTTATAAACCTTATAACGATGTGAGAAGTCAACAGGCCAGCCAAGCAGACAAGTTTACTTCATTAGTTTCATATTTTTATTTTTTTATTTTTTTTTGTGAATTTATTCATAAGATATTTAAAGAAAATTTTTTGATTGTTACTCACACAACGACAAAGTTAACATAGATTTCAAAATGAGATGACTAACAAAAATAACAGAGTCTGTCAGTTTATATTATGTCTGCACAACACAAACACACACACACACACACACACACACACACACACATACAATATACATACATATCAGTATGCGGTCAATACAATAACATTCATATATGGATGGATGTTTTCATACATATGTAAACATTGTATAAAAGAATTATGACAGACTGTGCGATGGGCTCTCACTTCTATTGAGAAAAAAAAAAAAAACAACAACAACAACAAAAACAACAATAACAACAAAATTAATGAAAATGAAAAAAGAATTAAGCAAACAATGAAATGTATGAAGAAAATCATTATTACCGATATGTCTGTCTATATACATATATGTGTTGATTTTATTTCATTTCATTCAAGCACATATTCATACATATATATATGTGTGCGATGCATTCAGATAAATTACAGCTTTTTTGTAATAATTTTTCTCATAAATCATTGAAAACATTGCACATGTTTTAACTTTCATTATAAATTTCTTGTGCATTGTATTGTATAAATAAAAATACTTCTAATTAGTGTTTCATAGTGTTTAACTAAAATTTCAATTAAATTAAAAATCTTTTCAAACACAATAATTAGATAGTATAAATCCATTCATCCATTCATCCATTTTAACATATGACATATAAGACACCTGAGGCCATGATTACAATGTCTACTGAATTTTTATCAGGATTAATTTGTATCCATATTTTGCGCCATGTTATTTTTCATTTGCCGTTTTTCGTAAAAGAAATTGATATTTTGTATTTTTAATTTCACGTTCATAAGCATAATGTACTCGATATAAGAAAACTTGTGCGAAAATATGATATAATACATCACTCAATAAATTCGTAGTATGACATATATGATATCATATCTACTGATGAATCCATATGAATTTTAGTTTCTATTAATTGTCGAAGGAAATGTTTCACAAATTTCCAGTGACGCAGTGCTGCCTTTTAATGGAGAAAAAATAACGTTCGAACACAAGCAATGTCTTCAGAAATTTCATTTGGATTCTGCTGCATTGAAACAAATAGTAGAGAAATGATTTGGCAATCTTACACGCGGTCGTACAAGCACTGATGATACCGAACGCTTTGGTCAACCGAATTTGGCAGTTGTGTTAGGAAATGTAAGAAAAGTGCATAAAATCTTTTTGGAATACCTGTGGAGGCATTTGCTTAGAAGGCAACGTAATTATTATCTTGCATAAATATTTATCCATAGGGAAGTTAAGGGGGCATGGCGTTTGCTCACCTTTACGATTTATTACTGCACTCCAGAGTCAATCCGGCAATTAGTCAAGTGGATAGCAGCCAGCGAAAGCGTCCAAAAATGGGAAGACCATGCCTTTCGCATAATGGGATGCGCCTTATATAGTACTCGTCAAAAGGGACACAGGACCAATAGCCACCATTACATAGCAATGTTGGCGCGTTTGAATGACGAACTTGCAACACGCTATCATGATCCCATGAATTTGTTGAGTGGTGTGATTAGTTACATATTTGTATTTTTTGTTGTTGTTTTAAAATTGTTTTTTTTTTTTAGAAAAAAGGTCATTAATTTTTATAAAATAACTAATTCAAAATTCATTTGATTTAACAATAATAGTAAGTTGTCCAGCAGAAGCTGCTCTGTAAGTGTTGCTAACAGTTTGAATTTTGTCGATTTTCTCTCTTAACTAAACTAAGGACGCAAGTTTTCTCCGTCGATTATTGATCGCCATGGCTTTGCGCTTAGGAGTAGAGTCTGGCTGAAATATATGTTGTGGGGCCCCGCGATTCACGATTGAGAACTCAATGTTTTTTAGCTTCACAAAACTTCGTTAAACTCTACCAATTACGAGAAACGTCGCGTACATGAGAAAACGCACTAATGTCTATCATTTCTCCGATTGATTTTCTTTGGGTACAAACTTTTTTATAACAAAAAAAAAATAAAGAAAGAATACAAAAGAAAAAACGTAGGAAGATGCCTTCTGCTCCTATAAGTCTCCAACCTGAAGTTTGTGCGGACTTATACTGTCCCCGACTCCGAACGAAGTGTTCACAGTATAGGTGTTTGTCAAAAACAATATAATATTATAAGATGGAACATTTCGCTTTCAACATTAGCGCAGCTAAATTATTACGCCGTCCTTCATGCCGCTCATAAAAGATATAAAGAACGCAATAACTGAGATAATCGCATTATTATCCGCCTGATTAGTAGTAACTCGCCGTTATAGTGAATGCTTAGTCGGCGAAGGCATAACACTTATCGGTTGAACACACACTCACTAGGCTACGGCCGTCACCTCCCTAGTTCTTTTTATTCTATTTTCCTTTCTTGTTTCTGACAGTCATCGTGTTAAGCGAGTAGGAGACATCAGTCATCAGTCATTGTTCATATTAAAAAATAAACAATTATAAATAATTACATTTACCAATTTTTAGGACACGATATATATATGTGTACGACCACGTACTTTAAACTTTATGTGAAGCAAAAGCAGTAGAATATATTGGCAGTGGTAGTAGAGATGCTTGTGTATAAAAAATGTAAATAAATATAGATTAAGTAAAATAAAATTGTTCATCACACATTACAGCCACATAGCCAGGCTAACTAATCGCATAGGAGGCTATTTATAAGTGACTTGCCCTTTGCCGTTTGAAAAGTTCATGCCCAACCTAATTACAGGAGCGAATTTAGTTTAGCCAATCCCGGTATGATATGCGACAATAAGAGTGGATTAGAAAGTGTTGCCTTCTCTTGTAAGCTCGAATTTTTTTTTTTATTATTTGAATAGCTCCTTGCAGAAGAATGCATATGAAATTACTTTATAGCCACTGCCAGAATGTATGTATATTGTATAAATTTGCTGTGACCATCTTGATCTCTCTCTCTCTCTATCTCTCTCTCTCTCTCTCTCTCTGCTCAGTACCAAATATCAATTTTTTTTAAACATTTTTATTGTGCAAGTAACTTTCAAACACACACAGTTGCTGTAAACGTAAAGGATGAAGGGGAACGATTTATCGGCATGATCAGCGATCAGAGGTGTGCGCTTATAAAGCACGAATTTCGTATAAAACGTTCAATACTTCCCACAACAGGTTAATTACTTCATATTGAACAAAAGCTCTTAGTTCGCCTAAAAAAAAAAAAGGAAAATTTTTTCTCATTTTTTTTTAACGAAATCATCCGTCCATAGTTTATGCTTATGTTATAAGAGAAGATCTGATCGAATACACCGGCGAACTAAAGCGTAGTGTAATCACTTAAAATTGTTTTTCTTGTTGCTATTATTCGCATTTATTTTTTGTTTTTTTCTCAGCTATAATTTTCTTTAAATATTTGCAACTCCCCTTGGATTAGCTACAATAACGTAGCGAAGAGCAGTAAGACTGCACAGTAGCAATAAGTATAAGAACAACATTAACGTCAGCAACAGCAATAACCGCAACATAAATAAGACGAAAGAATAATGAAAGTGTTGCCTTTGATTGCTAAACATTAATTAATGTTATCAGTCTTTGTTCAATCAAATGTCAAGATCAAGGTTGTTTAACTGGTTGCTCTCTCTCTTACTGGCTGATTTGTTGTGTTGTTGTCGTTACTGACTATTCGTTGTTGTTGAATCAACGTTCGTTTGACTCGAATGTTTGCTAAAATAGCCTAAAGCCTTTTTAATTGAGGTCCAGTCAGTATACTCTTTACAAAACCTAATGGAGTTTCAGTGATGTTGTTTTTGTTTTTATTTTAAAAACTTTACAAAAAAATACTAAATTTCAAATTGTATTTTATACCCTACACCACTTGTAGTATAGGATATATTGAATTGGTGCGGTTGTATGTAACACGGGGCCGAAGAGCCCTTGATATTGTAACGATCGACTCAGAATCATAATCTGAATTGAGTCCATCTGTCCGTCTAAGGGCTGTCCATGTAAACTTGTGTTCAAGCTATAGTTCGCTATTTTTCATATATAATTTAAGAAATTTGGTATGGCGACGTGTTTTGACCCAAAGACGAACGCTATTCAAAATGATTTGGATCGGGCCACTTTTTCAACCAGTCTCCGTATAATAGCCTGAATAACCTGAAAAGTCTGCAAAAAATTGCATTTTTCAAAATTTCTCGGCAAAATTGGCTAATCAGTAGTATTATGGTATTCTAAATTGCTATGAAAACGTTAGAGCGGCTGGAGCATTTTTTGAACCCCCTCTCATATAACGAAAGCTGATGTTCCTCGGATAGATCATAATAGTAACATAAACAGGAACATTATAGTCGAGCAAGGCCGGCGATCGGACCCGAAACGCAACCCAATGTAGTACAACTTTAATCCTTACATAGGGCAGCATCTAAAAGTAGGCGTTCATTTTTGTATTGTTCTGCGTGTTACATACAATCGCACTAAGTTAATATACTTTGTAGCACAAGAGGTGTAGGGTTTAAAATTTAATTTTTTTTACGAAATTTGGTCTACCTTGGTCCAATACGGATTTTGAAAAAAATTGATTCTTTGTAGAGCAGAGAAGTCTTAGGCGTCGACTCATAATAGTAATTTGCATATAAGAATGAACTGTAGAAGCTTTGGACCATCTACGCCTATTTTTGGATCCTGCCCTATGTCAGTATTCAAGTTGTACTACATTAGGTCGCGTTTTGAGGCTCGGTTCCCCAGAAATTCGCACATAAAAAAATTTGCCTTTATATAGAAAAAAATTGTGATTTTTGTGTTCCATAATAAAAATAAGAATTGTGTTAAACAATATGGTGTAGGGTATTGCATGGTCGACAATAATCTTCTTACATGTGTTATTTTATTTATTTATTTATTTTAAGGTAAAATGATAAATAAAAGCGGCAGTAAAAGTGTTTTGGGTTTTTGGAAAATCTATAGGAACAAGAGGCCACCATTGAGAGCGAAATACATGCAAATGTGAAATGCTTTTCATGTTTATGTTAGATATTAACGGAAATACTAAACTAACTACCTTTGCACTCATTCATCGACATCAATAAATAACATGCGTTCGCAGAAAGAAAGCGAGAAACCACACAATAGGACTCTTGACTGGGCGCGATTGTGTGTGTGTGTGTGGGTGCGTTTCACACAAAATCTTTTAAATAGCTTATCGTTATTTTCGCATATACAAATATGTAAAACTTTATTGTCGTCATCCACTAGCTTGTGGTAAATTTTAAGTGTTTTTCACTTGTTGTTGTCTTTTTTTTTTTCTAGTTCGAAATGTTATTGATTTCTATTTGAAAAATCAGCACAAGACCTAAACGCTGCGCTTACTTTATGTTTACGTAGTAAATGTGAAAGCGCAGCGAACTCTATGTTAAAACGTTTACTTTAATGGAAACTATATAACGTTTGTGGGAAATGTTTGCAGCAATTAATACATGGATTTTAACTCGGCAGTGGATTTTTCTTACTGGCGCATAGATAAAATTCAAATACGTGGAAAATTGTTGATTACTAGCAATTTATTAGGCATTTGTTTTAATTTTACGCATACACACGCAGCGAACGCTGGCAGAAACTCAATGTTCGATCGCGAAACCCGATATGTAACAATAATACGTAACAGATTCGGGAAGAGCTTTCATTAAATAGACTTTTTTGGTTATTGAATAATACTGGTTTGGGGGGAAAAATATTGAGAGGTTCTTATTACTAGACGAGACTAGGCGTTATATTAGATATACAAAGGAAAGCTAATCGGGTTGCATTCTTCTATTAGAGCATTTAAAAGGCAATACTACTGTATGGAGTTTTTACCCAGCTGGGTTTGGGGCGGAAAAGGCAATAGTGTTGTCTAAGCCCAAATGAAATTTTTGGTTCTCTCTCACTTCGAGATGTAAAGTTGTTTCCAAAAGAGTTTTGTGAAAATTACCCCTTTTTGAGGAAAACTTCCAAATCCATAGAACTATCAAATTTCCCGAGAAATGGCGTAGTTCCATAAACCAATGCACTTGAATAAAGCCCATCTCGAATAGAAGAAAAATTTAAGAAAAGAAAAAATCTATTAATACATTGTTCTGTTACTAAAAACTGAATTTAATTTGCTAAACATAATTGAAAAGCAATTCCATCCACGATAGTTACGATACTTTTTCTTAAATAACTAAATGGAACGTTTTTTTTGTACGTTTCAGTGAACTGTGATAGCAACAAATCTGTCACACCTCACACTACTTCGATCACATTGCACATCAGTAATTTTTGTCGTATAAAAATGACTTTTTGAAAACGAGTTTTATGATGTAAACAGACAGACATATTTTGTAGAGTTGTTTATTCTACTTTTTGTACCCATCACTGAAGGAAGAGGAGTACATTCAGTTTGTTGAAACGTTTGCAACGCTCAGAAAGAAGTTTCGCAACACTTCCTGAAGCTTATAACTTCTTGACCAGGTTCAACGGGGACCTAAACATGCACTTCTGTTCGTCAGTCCATAAGTCCATATGCCCTACTGCGTAGTATCTGCGGTGAACATTCTTCCTCAGTTTTCCATAGAGCAAGCCTGCAACGCCCAAATGGCTGCGTAAGGATATCTGAGAGCACTTTTGTTTTTCTACGATATAAATTTCCACCTAAGTTCTGAAAATTAAAGAAAATCAGCTGCGCCCACATATAATATTATATAGAATATGAAAATTTAGTTCTTTTATTTTTTTTTTAGTCTTTTTTAGGGGCCACAAAGCCTTTGGTCACGACCGAATTTAATTTTCTCATTATTTTCCAGAAAATTACATAGAGGCTGAGATTTCATTAGAACCTTTGTGCAGAGTGGAGTCCACGAACTTGATTTACTTCGTCCAGAGTCGTTAGTCTTCACGTTTATGTGAGATGAGTACAAAAACTTTTTCAAAGTATTACAGTCGAATTTTCATCATAAAGTATTAGAAATTAAATATTTTTCATATATAAAGATTTAGTTTTTATGAAAATTTTTATAAAGTCAATGTGATCTTGTGCGATGTAGTAAGTAGTATTTATATAACAAATTACCACTCTGGAGCAAGTTTCATTATGTTATTAAAAATCGCATTTTTATGCAATTAAAAAGTGAACTTTTTGCAAGAAGGAACGAGAGGGAAAAAAACATTCCTTTTCCATTCTAATTTTTACCCTTTCATTTAATATATATTCAAAGTTTTTTTTTTACTCGTATTTACTGAGAAATGTAAAGTTCTTGTGCATATGGCTTGTTAATGTAGCTAAGGCATTACTTAAAGGAATGACCGCTAAAATATTCAATCAACTTTCAACAGAGTTACTTTTTAGCGCGAACCGTGCCTTGTAGAGCATATTTAATGAAAATATCTCGAAAATTTACGTACATTGAACGGCCGAAAAGATATATCGATTGCCGGCATTGAAGCGGTTCAAAAAATTATTGTGAATCGACTGACATAATGCGAAGAGGATTTACTTCAACTCATTTTGGGTGACGCATACATTCGCAGACCGTAAAGGAACTCGTCCAGCTAACGCCTGCAAATGTCAGCTGGAATATGCTGCACTCACCGCTGCATTCATTAGCATTAGTTTCAATCGAGAACTTATGTTATTAGCAGTTCACGTGGATCCTTCACCCCTGTGAGGGCAAAAGATAATTAATACTCTCCAATTGGAGTTCACATTCTCCTTAAAATATAAGAGAAGTAGTGGCCGGACTTGGGAAAATATCTCTTTGCTGTTGTTAGAGTTCAATTTCATTAAAAAGTTAGCAATAATTTATTTAAAACATTGTTATTAGCATCAAAAACCTACGGGATACCGGACATTTGCTTTAAGCCGAATTAAGAATAGTTTTTATTGACTCAGAGAAAAGCCTACTATTCTGTCTGGATAATCTTTTCCGAAAAGGGGAAGAAAGAGAATTTCCTTTATATATATATATGACGAGATAAAGTAAGGCAGAATAAGAGAATTTAGGAAAAGATTTTAGCAATTCTGAAAATGTAATTTCTCTCATCTTAATAAAAATTTATTCGCTCGAATGACGAAGAAAATTTCATAAATAAAAAGACATACCGAAGCCAAACAATTTGTTTTATGGGTTAAAAAATATATGCATTGCCTTGATTGTACCAACACTACACGTACATAGTCGTAAATATGATGTCTTTTCCAGGTTTATCCCATCATTATTATAAATCCGGTTTAACTAATGCATGCCGTAAAAGAAAATTGTAACTCAATGTGTAATTAGAATCTAAGTAAAGCTCATCTAAGCTAAACATTAAATGGTCGCAGATTACTATGAAATTACTGCGAATTACCTATTGGTGGCAGGCATTTATGTGTTAGTGTGTGCATGCATGTGAGTTGAAACGTATTAATTGATTCTTTATTGCAGATTAGCAGAAGGCCTTAAGAAAAACCTATTAATTAACAAGTTTCATTGTCATCCATGCAATGACCAACAAAACCATAAACAGAAGACAACTTATTCTAGTAGAAATTCTTATAAAACATGTATATATATATATATACAAGCACTTGCACATAAAGCCCCAGTGACTTTATAATAAAACAATGACGTTAAATGACTTCAATTAATGTTCAATTTTAAATGTTTTGTCCGGGGACATATGGACCGATGATTAGTTAGTTGCTTGGTTACGAAACGAAAAGCTATATAGTTTATAGTCTTCATTTAAAATTATAATAAAAAAGACATTTTTTTTTTTTTTTTCTTATAAAAAAATTGCAAATTCCTTAAGCAATAAACGCTGTAAATTATATAATAATAATAATGCAACTCCCGATCATATGATGCAGCTTAAAACGAATCTCAGATATCTAATACTTAAGATAAATGAAGGAAAAGATGTCTTCGTTTTCCTTATTACTATTATAAGAATCATGCTGTGAATCGAAACACTTTGAAATCTTAAATCTTCGTAAGAAATGTGGAAGTGCTTGTGGGCGAATTGAGTCAATTTTTCAACAAAGCACAAATGTCGAGCCTTAAGAGATAGGTGGGTATATAGACTTAAAATCCTAGACGACGGTGAATCAACATATCTCAAGCATCTCAAAGGTAGTGCAGATCTATTTTTATAATAAAAAGTGACAAACAATAAGTTTTAGTCTTTTTATCCCCATATGACTTTGTCACGGTATTCTCTTGAAACTCTTACCTTAGCCTACGTTGAGTTAGGTTTGGCCTTTCAATCAAAATACTTGCATTAATGAATCGAGTCACATATAATTTTTGATATAAATCTTCTTAAGGCATTTGTGACAATCTTACGTTTGTCTTTCAGCTCCCTTTGCGATTCGAATTGTATGAATGAACGATCAAGAATTTGAATCTATGTGCATAGTGTGATACATACTTTTTTAGGTAAACGTTCAAAATGGGGAAACTATAACTAAATAACTCCTATGGATATTCTACACACAACTTTTTGTAAAATGATTTACTTTGCCCTATATAATTATAATAATCGACGACTTCCGAGATCACTATAAAGGGGCGCTTATAGGAAAAACAGTTCATTTTTTTAAACGGATTTCTCTTCCAACAGCAATCAACTAGAACGGGAGCTGAACGGAGATATAACAGAAAAGAGAAAATATAACCGGTACAACTGCTTTAAGTATTAAAAGTAAGCCTCCGTCCGTTTGTAATGCAGAATACAACATTTTTGTTCTTGACGAGTTTGTCAGTAACTTTAAACAAATTTATCAAGTCGATCTTCAGAATTATCTGCCTTTTTGCTCATTAAACTTTATTCCGTATTTAAATCTGTTTTGAAGCTTTCAACCTTTTCAGAAATTTGAAAGTATCAGCTGAAGTTGAATTATTCAATGGATTGCTTGTCTTCCTGTTTGTTCTAGTCCTTCATAAATGTGTTCACTGCATTTCGGCACTAGTCGGCACTTTCTCATTTTGGGTTTTTAAAAATTTCGTTTCATGGATTTGCGAAGAGATATGTGCTGGATCTTTCACGTATGTAGTAATAATGGTAGTAGCAATTGCTGAAAGTAATGAAAAGTCTTAGATAATATAGCTGATAACTCAAAATATATGAGTGAATGGGTGGATATATAAAAAAGCCATAAGAATTGCAATCGATTTGGAAGGAAAATAATTTACCCAGCAAACACCTTACACGAAAAGCATTTTGCTACGCACACAGTGCAATAGAATAAACGAAAAAATAATCGTGGTCACTATAGGCATAAAATGCCTCATTCCCTCATCAAAATTTGTGCGGAAAGTATCGAAATATTGTTTTTCTGGGCTTCATATGCCAGCCCCAACACACACCAGCTGCAACACACGCTAATTGCTTTTACATGTCGATCCCATCTCGTGCCAATAACAATCATTCTCATCACATGTCAATAATAAAAATAATTTTATTTTTATAAAATGTTATTAATATAAAATTCCAATACATATGAGCGTCAACCCATGCTATCCCCATCCCACGCCAATCTCAACTAATGTCAACTCGATCCTGTTGTCAAAACAATTGTAATGCACGATAAAAAGTGACAGTGAACTTATAAGAAACCAGGCTTTAGCCCTAACTTACGCAATTATAATTAGTTTTTATTTTCCTTTCCTATTTATTTACGGAACACTGCTCCCGCTTATCCTTAATTAATCGAGAATTTTATATTGTTTTGCGGATGTAGAATCCAGTTGTCGGTTCTTATATACTCTCCATGTACTCTTAGAAGAGAGAGGTAAGGAGACAATGGCTATTAGTTTGGAAGATGATACGAAATTCGTATGACTCACGGCTAACTGGCATAAGAAAAAATCTGTCAATGAATCGAACAAATTTAGCAGACTTTACCTGGAAAAGCATTACTTGTAATTTATCTGCAACGTCTAATAACAAGTTCTATGCTCAAAGGCATTCAGACTTTGACAAATTAAAAAGCTCTCATGACTGTTTGTTAGCAATACAAATATACCTCATAACAGTTAGGCAATATAATAGAGATTTTTCTATCAGACTCTGTCTCTGCTGACAGTATACTTTGATGCGCAATTTTACAAGTGAAACAACAAAATTAGTATACCATCATCCTTTCATGGTGAGAATAAACATTTCGATCTGGACTTTTGCCAATTCATAAAAATATCTTGATGAACAAACGATGAGCATTGGCTGACTGACTTACTGACAATTGTATTTGAGCATTTAAAATGTAGGTCATATAAACGTATTCTTTATTTATATGGCCTAGAATCCTTATCGTATGCGATTTTAAAATTCTCTCACGGGATATGTTGTTATTATTATTACTACAATTATTGTTGTTTTACTAACGTTAACAAGCAAAACTAATGAATTTTTTTTATATTTTTTTTATTATTATTATTTTTTTTTTTTATAATTGTTGTTAGCAATAAACGCAATGTTTTATGCTTGAACTCTGTTAGCAAGTCAAAGCAATTGCCGATCATGACAATAAAGATAGTCTTCATAAGTCTACCTAGAAAAGAAAAAAGAAGCAGAAGAGGAAAGAAAGAAAAATCATAGATGAAAACTCACGTGTTAACGCTGTTAACAACAAGTAATAAAAATATTTCTACATTTATATGCAAATTTTTATTTATTTACAAGAAAATTGTAAGACTCTAAGAGAAACCAAATAAAGAGCAAAAAAAAAAAGAAAACAAAAACACACACACACACACACATTATGCCCAAGGCTTTCTTGGTCTCTCCAAACATATGGTATCGGTCGAATTACTTCTGTGCTGTTGTTTTTTTTTTTTTTTTTTTCCTTTATAAACTGTCATTACTTGTTTTGACAATCGTCTTGAGATGTGCTTGAAAGTTGAGACATATCATACACAGCAGCTTTAAAGTGTCAAAACTTTGTGGACATTTTTGTCCTAGTTTTCAAATCGGAATAGATAAGCATTGGTATGCATTGCCCATTAACTCTTACCCGCAGGACGGTAAACTAGAGAAAAAGAGACAATAGAGTCAATGGAATGAATAAGGAATGTATGCAGTAAAAAGTTGGCGTCACAAGAACATAAACATTTAAATACTTTTTAAGGTATTACTAGGATTTAATAAAATTCAATTTTATAAACATAAATTCGAATTTATGCAAAATGAATTAAGAAAATGTCTAGAATTATTTAGTTCATTAATAATTAAAATTTGGAAAAGGATATCGAGTTCATATATAAGCTGGCAGAACTACATGCAATTTACAATCAACTTGGAACGACACTTTAATATCCACTACGTGTCCTTACGTATGCATAAAAATTGCCAAATGTTTAACTAAATGTGGGCGGATTAGTGGGTAGCTTGAATGCTTTTTACATTACTTTTTCAAGTAATCGTAGAATACAAGATACGATTATAAATTATAGTTAGAATTAAGGATTACAAGTTCCGGTTTTTTACTTATCGTAAGGGTAATTGTGGGTTGATCGTATCTCTCTTCAAATTTGAGCTTAATTTTCGACTGAACATATATAGGAAAAGGGTTAGACTTCTATCGCAAATGGCACGACTGGGGATTTTCTAATGGCAAACGGTGAACAGGTCCAAAGACACAGCAGGCAGGTGGACAGATGGACCAACAAGTACAAACACAAACAAAAAGACGGACGGACATATGGAAAGAACCATGCAGAGCTGAACATACGCACGGATAGGTGAACTGATCTACTGAAATTCTTACTTATCTAATCCATATATACATAAATAATATTTTAATTTAGTCTCTTCGCTCTATTTGCCTTTTGGTCTTCTTTCGTCTGGATTGGTCCGAAAATTTTATATATCTAATATATGTAAATATCTTGTACAAGCCATTCTGTCTATCCTAATGGTTTTTCAATGTGTTGGTCCGCTCCGTACCTACACAAACATATCGTCGCAAAACTTTGAGCTAGAAAGCTAAAGCTCCTTCTATTAAATTTTACGTAATTCGAAAATATCAAATACGTGGTATATATTAATATGGAATCTTTTATACGTAGATAGATAAATAACACGTCTAGAGTTCCCTGTTGAAATCAATCTCACACTTTGTCAGACGACTCCTTTCCTACTTTTTGACTGCAGTGAATATTATCACGAAGCACGATTTGTCTCAATCGCCACCAAATACAAAACGTTACATGCCACCAATCTGGGCTCTTCGCAGCTTAATTCGTTGTAGACGATGCTCTTTTTCGCACTTTACCGTCGTCCATGAATGGTCTTTCATCTCTCGGCGCTTGCAGAACGACATTCATTAAATTCTTTTCTTTTAATTAATATATAATTTGTATGTAGTATATTATACTTTTTATGATTTCTTGATTAATGTTTAGTCTTGCGGCGATGTCATACAACGAGATGTACTAGTCGTTTGTAATGGCTTTTAAAAATTTCATCATCCTAATCGAAGATTGGTCGATAAATGCAATTACTTTCGACTGGATTCGTAAATATCGCAATGTTTTACGTGCTCGCGGACTACCGCCTATCATGGTTCAATAGGATTAGTTATCCGAATCTCAAAATCATCTCTTGGCAAAAATCCAAAAAGTCTTTCCTATAAATATTATTTTCTGGTTATGATAATCTTTGTTGAAGATGTATAAAGACGGGAGGGACTATTGAAAGATTAGAACGTATTTTTCTACGCGCGTGCCGTTTGGCTGGCCTATACAGGACCATTTTTGTGTTCATATTTTATTTACGCCATTTGTGCATTGTTTTCTCAAAGACGTTTATCTAGTAGTCTAGTATTTTAGGTGTGATTGTGGATCGATCATATATATTTTCATATTCAATTTTACTCGTATTTATTGTGTGTACACTCTTCGTCGTGGCCGTAGTGAATTCTTGCTCGATGAACCCATAATAGTTTACCGATCAGTCCACACACTTTCCATAAGCGGCCACCCATTATCTCCTTCTCTACACATCTTTCCGACTATCATCCTGTTACTCATGTAGTAAACCTTGAAGAATTGCTCATATAAAAAATAAAAAAAATTCGTTTGTAAACTAAGTAAAGAATAGATTTGAGAACTTTCGCCTTAGCATCTCGCATTTGAATTAAAGACGTTACGGGAAGGAACGGGCATAACTAATTTGCTTCAAAACTCGTGAGGTCTCTGTGACTTATATCGCTCTATTGTAAGCAATACCTTAAAGCTCTTACACTCTCAGCCTATAGAAAATATAAAGCTTTTATTAACGCTTGAGGTCACTAGGGAAAGCTTGAAATCCCAACAAAGAGGCTTAAAATTTTAAAATGCTCCCCTATTTTCATTTATGTCCACAGGTTAAGCAACCAAGATTATAAATCTTTAACAGCTAACTAAGATCGTAAGCTCAAATAACAAACCAATTGTGAGTACAGTTTAGGTGATTAGAAGTCGCATGATAGTCACAAACTCTTGGTAGGATCTGCAAGATAAACTTATGTACACTTGGCGTTGCTTTAAGCAATAAACTTTCGTATGGGAAATAAACTAAACTTTCTCTTAGAATAAAACTGACTTTCACGAGAGTTGGGTTTTCACGAGAAATGGGATGGGCACATTTCCATTTTCTGGGTTAGGAATTCAGTTTTGCAGAAACGAAAAAATGAATGGAATCAACTTCAATATCTTTTGTCAGTAAAAGTCATGAGGCCGCTCTATAGAGCTTTCACTTTACATGTCTATGGGAATTTTGCGCTATCTTCGAATACCATATTTGGCATTTTAACAATTACATTTGCCAAATTGTCATTTGTTTGTGCTGTGCGCGCCAGTATTTTCTACGTTTTTGTTTTGCGGACATTGACAAACTGGACAAAGACATCCTCATTAAAAAAAAAGAAGAAAAATAAAAACAAATACAAACTATTGTGCGGGTGCTTATAGCTTTTTTTTTTCACAAGAAAAATATCTCACGACTGCTATAAAGGCCATCAGGTGAATGAAGTGAAAAATTGGAAAAAAAAACATTTTATATAAAAAAAAATTTATGAAAGAAATTAGTTAAAAAAGGAAAAATCTGACGTTTGTGACAAATTTCTAATGACTTTAGGGGAAATTCACTCCCTATGAAATGCTCAAAGTTCTTAAGTGACTATGACATGAATGAATTTTCACATCTTCTTGATGATAACTGATATGTAGCTATGCTTGCTACGGTTTGTCACTACTCAATAATACTAGTAACACGAGTAATCTTAAAGCTAATCTCATTGGTCATGCGAGACACATCTGTTGTATTCGCCTGACAATTGAATTTTGTCATGTGTAAGCCACTGATGCCATTTATAATCTAAGTAAACAAAATTGATCTGCACATTGGCAAGTGCTTGGAAGCAACACTAAAGGCGGAGAAAGCTTATCACATTGTATAATCCTCTCGTGAAGTCATCTCTTCACTGCCTGTCTTTTCTTCTTAACACGAGAACTGACGATTTTTATGCAATGATTAATACTTAACGGGATTATTTAATAATATTCAGAAACATATATAGTTAACTTTCATAAATTCTAATGTGTTTTTACTCAACAATTTTCAGTTTTGTTTGTATTCGAATAGAACTTCAGCGGTCGAACTTAAATTTATGAAATGTATGGCATTTTAAGCCAACAAAAGTTTAAGTCTGTCAGCAAACCAATTTATTTTCCCATTCTTCGAGCTATTTGCATACCAAGGAAAAGCACTCCAGTCGTTTCTACTCATTAATGCAACTCTGAACATCCTATTTATAATATTTATTTATTATATTGCTCATACACATACATTACATAACATTTGTATCTATTACTACTTAGTATCTATTACTCATTGCTTGCTATTTATAATCGCGAGTGCGAAGTCAATGTTCGGGGATTCAAAACTCAATTCGGTATGAGCCCAGTGAATACTTAGTCGGCGAAGGCATAATACTTACCGGTTGCATAAAACACACCTCCTAGCCTTTGGCCCACTCTCCACCTCTCTCTCTTTCCCCACTTGCTTCTGACTCTCAATGTTACGCGAGTAGGGAACATTTTCTGTTTGATTGGTTAAATTAAAAAAAAATAAAAATTTTACTTCGATTATGCTAAAGTAAATATTTTTGTATATATACCTATTGTTATTTATTACATATATATATATATGTTATATTACATATATATATTATATATTAATATATATATATTATTATAATATATATATATATTATATATATTTATACCGATCGGTTCAAAAAGCGATTCTAAGTCTCTCTTGCTTTCTTGCAATCACAATTTTTGGGATATTTTGGGGGACATTTGATATACCGATATATTTTCGTCTAAGGATGGAGGCTGTTGTCAATAGTTTGAATCGAATCACTCCCAATTCGATTACTCCCAATATGATGGTTAATTTTTATATAAGTTATACTATGAATAACTGTATTAAGTGGAGCGGTGCAGGATATTTAATTATAAGCCACGCCACACTTTAGTGCTTCTATTTATTGTTGTTGTATTACTTTTTATGGTTTGTTACTTATTATAATTTATTTAGTTATTTTACTTGCGATAATCGGTTGCTAGTAACTCCATTATGCTATGTAGAACAAAATCTAAAATCTATAAAATATATAGAATATAATAAGTATATTAAAATATAAGACAAACGATATAATGCGCTTAGCAATGCAATTAAACAATTAACGGTGAGTTTGCATATCAAAGCGTCAAACAATTAAGATCTCTTGATATAACAGTTCACTTATTTTATTAATAGTTATAATCTAGCCGTGTATGCAGAAATAAAACGCAAAAAGAAATAGAAAGATGGATAAGTTTGTGGAAACGAGAAAGCGGTTCCAGTTATTGTATCCTGCGGCTTATATTTCTTTTAATTCCTCTTAACGTATTTACATTACGCCTTTCTTCAGTAACTTGGAAAAGCGCACATGTTCAACCGAATAGCGTCTTATCAATTAATTAAAAGAAAAGAAAAAAAGTAAAGTAAATACCCTACACCACATTGTCCAACACAATTCTTATTTTTGTCACAGAACATAAAAATTATACACTGCTCACTTTCCGTGAGAATGGTTGTGCCCAAGATCGAGTTCAAAAATACGTACGAGTGACGTGTTTCAGCGCAGTTGAGTTTTACATCAAATTCCTATTATTACTTGTTAATTTTCTTAAAAAAAAAAATATATTAAAATTAAAACTTAGACGTTTCTGCCCCCAAAAAAACAAAAACTTTCGTGAAAATCCTTATATACGGTAGGATTCAAAAAGTAGGTCGGGCCGAGATCGCTCAAATTTTGTGCAGTTAATTTTTTTCATCTTAAAATAGTGCTTATGATCTGATTTTCGTTAGGAAGCGT
The DNA here is from genome assembly GCF_014805625.2 of Glossina fuscipes. Classification (NCBI taxonomy): domain Eukaryota; kingdom Metazoa; phylum Arthropoda; class Insecta; order Diptera; family Glossinidae; genus Glossina; species Glossina fuscipes. Next base: position 456,589 of record NW_023998523.1, read on the forward strand.
TGAAAATTGAACCTTATTGTAGTATGAATTTCAGTCTTCGTTATATGAGAGGCTGTTCAAAAAGTTGCCTTAGCCGGTCAAAACTTTTCACAGCAGTTTAATTCTTAATAGTTTGTGCACTTTACATCATACAGGTCTAGTTTTTAGATCCTAACATAGATAGGGGTTACCACAATGTGTGGACAGATGGTCTAATTTTTAGTTTCTATTAGAACAGAAACTGAAAAATACCAAAATTTGCAGGAAACAAATTAAGTTTGCAAAATTTGGATCGCGTCGTGGGATTTTCCAAGCATTCTCCAATATGCGGGCTTCCGTGAAAAGCATGCCTGTACATGAAGTATGCTTTATAGGTAATTGTTGGTGTATGATTACAAAAACCAGTGAATAACTATTGGTCGGCCTTGCTCGACTATAACGTCCCTACTTCTTAATGCTGTTAAAAATGTTTGTTAGTTTCCGCTAAGTTTTCATTTAACAAATGCTTTTGATTTTTCAGATTTTTCCAGATCTTGCCGTTTAGGAAACTCTAGCAATTTACGTATATCGTGTACATTGATTTACAATATCAAACTACATGCGACTTTGTAAGGATTTTGATATTCATCCCTGAGCTTTATAAATGGAACAATAAAATGTGTTTACTTCTATATAAGGTAAGCAATGATTCTAAAATCTTTTCACATTAAACGCGAGTTAAAGTGAATGAAAAAGTAAACTCGTTTTATTGCACTTTTTCATTCGAAAATTTATTTCAACGCTATCAACCGATAAATGATACTTGATAATGTAAAAGTGAAGGCTTGCATTAAAACGTTATGACGCTATTATGAGATTTTATGTACGTACAATTTGTATGGTTCTCTTTACGCGGTCATAGATGACAGGTTCTTTTACATAAAAGATAAATTAAATAATATGCGAGTATAAAAAAAGAATATATAACAAGTAAAAACAGTATAGTCGGGCAAAGTCGACCATTAAATGCCCTTCACTGCATTGTCCAACACAATTTTTACTTTTGTATGAAAGCGCCATTATGGACCAATTTTCATCGCTATATATTAAAGCTTAGACTATTCTGCTCTACCAAATCCTGATTAGGGTGGGATCCAAAAAACAGGCCGATATGGTCCAAATTTGGTACAGTTAATTTTTTTACTATTTACTATTATTTTTCATCACAAAGTATTCAAAACTATACTTTTTCATCACATGAACTTAATGAGCTTTGTTATTTGAGAGGGCATTCAGAAATTGCCCCAGCCGGTTCAAAATTTTCATACTAATTTAGAATACCGAAAACCTACTTTTCAGAATAGGGCCTTATGTGGGGAATGGTTGAAAAAGTGGACCAACCCGAAACATTTTCAATAGCGTTCGTTCTTGGATCGAAACATGCCACTGTGCCAGATTTCATCAAAATATCTCGAGAATTGCGACCTACTTGAACGCAAATTTCTATGGAGCGACATCAGACGAATAGAGAGGCAGACAGAGAGAGGCTTAGATCAATTCAGATTACGATTCTGAATCGATCGATATAGTTAAAGGTGGGTCTGTCTTAGGCCCTTTTGCGTTTTGCACATGTCCTCACTAATTTAATATACCCTGCACCATAAGTAGTGTAGGGTGTAAAGAGTGAAAAAATGAATATATATATATATATGAATAATTAAAGTCCGTACCCACGTAGGACTTTCACATTCAAAATAGTTGCTTATCTACCAATTATTGAGAGAAATTTTTGAGTCAGGTTTCTCTTCCTCTCCTTATAAATTTGATAAATTGGCACTTTTTATATTACGTAGTCAAGTGAAAAGATTTCGCGAAGCCCTCTTTCATTAGTAAAAGAATTACCCTTATTTTCAAAGAACTGCCTTAGGTGTCACTTATATAAGCGGACATAGTTGACGGCAATATCTATTCGCCGTGGTAAGATATAGGAAACTTGCCTTTATTAATGCTAGCTTTTATTACACTTCCTTTGTTGTCGAGCATGGTTTACTGTAACGAAAAGACGAATTGTTCAGTTAATTTCACTTTACACTATTTGGTAACGTTCTGTACAAATTATGAAAAGTGATACGATACGATTAGAAAGCATGCACCGTATATTTAGAATGGTATTTACACATAATTATTAACATTGATGGACAATTTAAGACTTATACTATTGTGCTCATAAAGCAAGACCAAGTTAATGTTTTTTTTTTTTTTTAAACGTATTATTACAAATCCACATCGTTGCCTTCAAAGTAATCTCCTTCAGATACTACACGCAGATGCCAACGTTTTCTTCAATTCTCGAAATAGTTGCTCCAGTCGATTTGCGGAATGGTTTTCAAAGCTTTCTGTGATTCAGATGGTATCTCTTTAGTGAAGTCAGAACGTTGTCACTGGAGAGGTCTTGTGAGTATAGGATATAGTTAGGGGTTATATGAGACTAAATGAAGTCAATAGGGTGGTTGTGCAACGATATGGATTGAATTTTTACCGAAATGGTCTCGAAGAACCAACGCAGTGCTTCCCTTAATTGTAAAAAGGCAAAGCATTGCAAAAACTGAAATATCATCAAATTTAGTAAAAATTTTTTTATTAAACTTCAGCTCCGGTGAGCACTAGTGAAACGATATTAATAGAAATTTTCTTTATAAACAATATTTTCGCCAATTTTTGACGATATTCGTCGTCGTTAAGTAACTCATTTGAATGCCTACGCTTGCATAACATGTTTCGTTTAGTGTGCTATCATAATTTTATAAAAAAATATTGAAATATTAGAAAAGCGTTGAACGGCTTATACCATTTTTCGAAGAGATCGCGTAAAAGTTTTCAAAAGGGAAACTTTTTTTTTTGCTTACTTAGCTCTGCCAATTATATACCAAGGCATTGTTGCAACTAATTGCACCTTAAGTAACATAATTGTTTCGATCTTTACGTCGATCCCACCCGTTGTTTAGGATATATCGTCAAATATAGATTCCAGTTCTTTACAAGAAGTAACTAAGTGTATACGTTCCAAGTTTGCAGGCGAACAGATTGCCTGCAATTAAAAGGAGAGCCGAATTTTACTTAATCATCCAAAAAAAATCTGTAGGTGCAGGCTTCACAAATGGAATGATAAAGTTACTAAGCCCGGAAATTTTGTCCATGGGTGTATGGAAATGCATTAAAGACTAAGAAAGTTGCAAGTTGAAAGTTGAAAGTTTGTGTTACTTTCGAGAACATAAAGAGCGTCTGGACTTGCGACGTGTTGTCTGGTCTAGATCGTAAGATCTTAGTAAGGATACTTGGAAATTTTTGTTTTCTTAAGTTATTTTCAGTCTCCCTTTTTTGGTTAAAAAAGGGCTATTGGTTGAGCCATATCCCTTTTTAACACTTAATCTAAATCTAGAACGGGGATGCAAACTTTTAGCATATGTAGTATGTTTGAATTTATACAACGGTCGGTAAAAGATCACAACACGGACGAAGGGGACGAACAGCCGGTCAGACGAGCTGAAGGATAAAAACTAACTCATAGTGCTATATGGATCAGAAATTGCACATGATTTGTAGGGTTTCAAATATGCAACGGGTGTTGCAGCTAGAGTGAGGCACTTGTACAAGGTGTACATTGATGGCCATGGATTGACGACCATGTAAACAAGCAATAGTTATATTCATCGTAAAATAATCACGGAGCACTGCACTTCTAAATACTTGTGTATGTTGTGAACAGGTGTCTACTGTAGGTATTCGCTTATAGGTGGAATGTCTATAAATATTTGTGCTTATGTTTTGAGTAAGGGAGAGAAAAATTCTCTAATAATATCCTAATATACCTATGGTTAAATGAATTTCTCGGAAATTATGTACATTTTGTCTTTTTTGTATCTACTTATGTAGGATAGATTAAGCGAATGAATGCGTGAATATATATTTATGTATATGCATATATATATATATATGAACCCTTACTTATTATAACTGTATGTTGAATATGAAATTCCTGGAAATTTTAAAGGCATAAAAAATACTAAACTTATTTTGGGATTTTCCAAGTTATGTGTCTAAAGTTAAACAGTTCGTTTGTTTCTTGAATGGTAAATGCGTCAGTTAGTGTAGCTAAAAAAGCAAAAAATCTCCTTAAAAAAAACGTTATGTGAACACAACGGATCTTTTTACAAAGTACACCTTTTTTTTTTTTATAAACACGTGTTGTAACGAAGTATTTGCCCAACTGTTAAACTATTTGCTTGCCTTCCCTATATACACACAATATCTACATCGCTTTCTAAGCGTATGGGAGTACATGCGTTGAGAAAAAAAAAAAAAAAAAAAAACAAAAAAAAACAAAAAAAAAAAAATGGAAAAAATGGAAAAATAATTCTGTTTCCAACTGAGAGAACGAATGAAAGACATGAATAATGAATGATGGTGTTTAGTGCAACGCCTCCCTGCCATTTAGCACTTACCATCACAACCGCACACAACAATACCATTACCGCAACTAAAATTACTATATTGCTCCGTCAGCTGGGTACACCACAATCAACCTTGTAGAATAATTTGTTAACAACAATAACGTCTTGGGCCGTGTTGGGCTTTTATTTTTTTCATTCTGCCCTCACACACACACACACATATATATATATACACACACACACACACACACACACACATTAACATTGCAATATTTAATCATTAGACGAGCATCTTAATTCACGTTATTTTGCCTAAAACAAATCTTTTATGCGCTCTGCCTATTTTTTCCTTCTTTTTTCTTTCTGTTCCTTTTTTCTAATTTTATTTTATTTTTGTTGCAAATAACGAAGAAATTCCTTTCTATGTAATTGTGCTGTTTGTTGCCTTTCGCTGTTCATTTCTCTAACAATTATTCATTTTTCATGTGATTAAAAGAAAGAAAAAACAACAAAAACAAAAAAATAAATAAATAAAAGGTAAAAATTAAACGAATATTATGGCATTCGCTACTGATTGATATCTCGTTTGTAGCCTTTGTTTTTCGTTGTTGTTGTTGTTGTTATTGTTTTATTTAAAATGTCTTAATTTGTTATTGTTGTTGTCATTGTTGTTATTGTAAAGTTAACCGTTTTCTCTTTTCTAGTTGAAATTTTTGCTTTTGTTTTCCTTTCGCGATTTTTCATTACGAGTTTCCATGTTCGAGGGCACGAGGTGAATACATAAATTTATGTTACTTTAATGTCTGGTAATGTTGTCAAAAATTAAGTTATTGTAGGGGCGTTTATTTTTAACTTCCCTTTTTTTTTGTTTTTAGGTTTTTTAAGCGAACATATTATTTAGCAATGTGTAACAAATAAATTTAACACATAAATCCGTTTCACTTTGTCTTTGCTTTTATTGATTTCGAATGCGTTGCGCGTCGTCGTTGGCGTACTGTGAGAATATTTTAGAGTTCATCTTTTTTTGTTATCTATACGGCCAGTCATACATACCCTTTAGACATGCTCGATTACTTTTCTATTTTCGTTTTCGTTTTGAGGCAATTATACCTTACTATGTCGTTCATCTGCTCGTCTCCGTCCGTTTGTCTTCTCTTTTCACGATCATAGAAAAAGGAGATAGAATGATATGTAGATATTTCGTACGCACATACCCGAATTTTGTATTTATGGTTCTAAATGGTGGTGGCGGTCCAGAAAATTTGCAAATGCATTTACGACTTTTACGATGAAAAAACAGACACTTCGCAAATAACAGGCGATAAGGTGGAATGAAGATATCACAACGCTTCACCCAGCGTATTCAAAGCTAAGAATTAAATAGAAACAAGTAAAAACAATACCCTACATTTATTCATTGTAATCACACTTCGAAATAAGGCGTTATGCGGTTTCTGGTAGACAAAGTGGTGCAATCCAAACGATTTTTAATCCTTGGTGTTCGTCCTTGGGTTAAAAGAAGCCGGTGTACCAAAATCCATCAAAATATTTGAAAAATTGCTATCTGTATGGATCGACTGCAGAATATAGCAGATGGATAGCTTGCAATAAAAGAATAGTTTATCTCAAGCACTTCTGGGTGTTGTGTACGTCTGCAGAAACTTAATCTACCCGATATCGAAGATACGCAGAGTAAAAAATTGAATGTTGGGAAAATAACGTACAATGGAGATTTTTATTAAAATAACCTTTTGAGAAAATTTTATAACAGAGCAATAGATTAAGTAAAACATCATTAAAAAAAAAAAAAAAAATTACAAAAGCTTCCTTATGGAAGGTCAACCAAACATAAAATATTTTAAATTATCTTTGGTGAACATGGGAGGGAATTCAAAATATGATCCTATTTCCAAGTAAAGTTTTCGCATTCATATGGTATTTAATAATAATACTATTTGAGATCGGTTGTGAATTAGAAATAGTGAATCAAATATATTTTTCTTTAGCCAGGATTGAAAATGAGTTTATAATGCAATTAAAAGCAGTGGCAAAATAAATAATGAATGAATTCACCAAGCTGACGTTCCACTCGTTCAAACTGCCAACCAAATTTCGTATTGGCAACAATAATAAAGTCCAACTTCTAAAAAAGATAAGTAACGCAGTCAGTATAGAGAGAATTTTTCATTTACTTCGAGGCGATTGTTTTCTAATGTCAACAGCATCGTAACTGATATCCACGTCAAATTTCATATATCAATATCTTCAATAGCTGGAGAGAGATATGATGACGTCATTTTTCGAATGGATTTCGAATTTATAACTGAATGAAAACAACATTCCCGTAGTGGTTCTTTAAGTTTCGCGAACTGTCGCAAGCCAGGCGAAATTAAATCAAATGTTTAGAGTGGTTTTCGCTTTGAAATTGATAGGTGGGGCGAATTTGATAATGTTCTGTACTATTATGATCGAAAAAAACGAGTCCTATTTTTAGTTTGCCTATACAACGCCAGCTAGGAAGTGGGTGCGATGTGATCCCTTCTGTGAACTTGGTCATAATGTTTTTAGTTTATCTGTACGGCGCGCGAGTTCTCTCTATGATCTCCGTTCTTCATCATAGCGTTTTTAATTTGTGTAAACATCTCTAGTTCGAAAGCACGACGGTGATCCATTAGCAACGGTTAAGGAAATGAAAGAGACTCGAAAAAAGTCAAGAATATCGAAAATGGACGACTCGTGTTATCTGCACATTTAGTCCAAGTCCAAGATATCTGAATGTCTTAGGTATGTTAAAGCGAACCCGATCGACTAATTAACACCAAGATCTAATAATTAAAGGTCTTGGCAATGCGAATTTTTATGATGAATGCTTCTATTCCAGTTTCTCTGTTAGTAATTTCTATCGACTGATGATCAACACTTCTATCCGCGGGATAAATAAACATAACAATAATAAACCTAATAATATAGGTCTGAATTATAAATATTGATGAGTTAGTGTGCACTATAAAGTTGACCCAAATAATTTTAATATAAATTTTAGCAACAATTTATTGCATTTACTACATAGTCTGCTGTGACCAAAGAAATCTAACAAAAAGAATAAAAGAAAAAAAAAACAAAGGAAGTTAAATAATTATATTCGGCTATGGTCGAATCCTTTCTAGCCGCTGCACTTATCTTAGAAAAAAAACACAAAATAGGAAAATGAAAAAATTATATTTTTTATTATATCTATCCCATTGGATGGACGTGATTCTTGCAAACACTGTAGAGTTAGCCGCCGAATATAAAAGGAAATTTTTATCGTTGTACCTGGTAACAGTGTTGCTGTTGACAACAGAAGTCTCCCCAGTTGGCCTCGTCCTGTGAGCTTATGCTTTCATTGATGTGCCAATGCCAACTTTTTTTGCTTAATATGAGGCCGCAATATTTGTATTTTTGGACCCGGGGCAATGTTTACCACTAGCAAACACCTGAATGGACAGAGGTTGACGGACGATATATTTAGTTCATGTAATTGATGTTGCTCGAAGAATTAAGACTCTGTTTTCAAACTTCCCTCTGTATGTTGCAGAAGTTCTTTCAAAATGAATATACCGTTAACTTCTCAGTGATTCCTATGGAAAAGGAACGAAACAAAAAAAAAAAAGCAATGCAGATAAATAACACGCAAACGTCCAGGTTTGTTGGTTTGTGCTAATGCAAGCTAGTGCCAGGAATTATGGCAATGTTAATTTTTATTTAGCACGGTATGAGAATAAAAAAAAGAACAAAAAAAAATAAAAAAAAAAGAGTGCAAAGAAGGAAAGAAGGTATCAAGTGACCAAAAGCTAAATACCAGTTATGTTTTGCATTGCTTGCTTGATCGAATGGAGAGCAGGCGCACAAGATCACACACAGGTACACGCAGCCAAAGTTGCTTATAGTTTTAGATTATTTTTTAAAACTCTACGAACGGATTGCATATCTGTTGGTAGTTGTTATTTATAGGCGACAGAAGTGTAGGCGTTTAACGGTTAAATCTATAATTTTTCGCATTCGCTTTTCTGAGTAATTCATCCTCTGGCGAATATTATTCATAATACAAATAGGCGTCAAAATAGGCGTATAAACTATTAAGATAACACAATGTCCGACTGATCTATAGGTAAGTGTAACAACGCTATGCCGTTTTATGCAAAATTTTTCGAATGAACGAAAAGCAAAATAAGAAACACGCAGTTGCAATATTTCACAGTAATCAAATATGACATTTGATTGTCATAATTACGCGAGATAAGAAAAAATTACAAGAGACAAAAAAAAAATTGAATCCAAAACAAGTGAATTTTCAAATATCATGTAGTAGGTGTTGGCATTAAATAATGCATTTTATTAACTAAGTTTAATTGGTAGCATATTTTCCGTTAGCACATATCCGTATGAAATTCTAGAAAATATAACGAATGTTGTTGCTTAGCTCTCAGTAGGTCCCAAATAACTCTACTTTAAGAATTAGTGAATAAGGTCACGCCTTCCTGCACAGGTAGAAGGGATAACGATTAAGTGTAAGCAACACAGTTCCAGACATAGGCTTTGCCCGAAGTATTTATTTTAATAATTATTTGTTTTAGTTTCATGGGCGATTTGAAAATATTAGAAATCACTTTTTCGCATTAGAACAATTACCGACGTTTTCCATATACTTATTGCTGCCTATATGGGTTAATTCGCCACTAAACCTGGTTGTTTTGATACAGTCATAAAAATGCAGATAAAAAGCTGAATTTTAGCAAACATTTCTTGATCGATTAAAGGCTAAAAAAAGTTTAAGAGTCGCACATAGATATGTCCACAATAAACTACCAACACATTTAGTCAACGACCAAGTTTTAATTTTAATTTATTTCCAAATCATTTCTCTTCCACTTGCAATTGAGGTAAAGGAATTTGCTCATGCACTAGTTCCTGTGTGATAAGAGGTAAATTTCATTAAGCAGTGATAGTAACCAAATTTCTTTTGCAATAGTTTGCAATACTGAAGATTTTAGTTCATCGTATGTTCTCTTGCTTGCTTACCGCAATAATGCAGTAAATAGCGATCCCAACCTAATTTCGCTTTCAAGAATGGAATTTTTCGTCGCCCGTAAGGCATTTCGGTTTACCATATTTAAAAGCATATATAATTTATTTTTGCCTCTATAATTTCAGAGTAATTCTGTTTCCTGTAAAGAGCGCATAATCGATAATTTCAAATCATTCAGTCAACACTTGTTTAAGCCAACATATACCCTCCTTGCACATCTTATGAGTTACTTGTACAAGAACGTTATGCACGAAATTGATTCCCCTACTCCTAGCTCGGACTCATTTCGGTTGCTCTTAGCGATTCACTTCCTTTTTTTCTTCCTTCTCTCATTTATCTCTTAATTACTGTTGCCACTGCTTAACGCGACATAGTGACGTTTGCAGTCCTGTTCAAGTCGTGCTCAGTTGTTGGTACCCGCCGTGATGAATGATGTGTATTTTCCCATGTAAAGATAAAAATAGGATTCATTCGAATTTGTAGAATTTTTAATTGAATGAATGTTGAAAAGATTTTGTCAGGGTTTTTAGCAAGTTTTAGCAAGACCTTACTTGTATGCTCTTCATATATGTTCTTAAGACAATGACTTTATATTTTCTTTTCATTTTTCGTGATCCTGGGAAAAAAGAAGGCCGATACGGACATCAATGGCTAAATCAATTTCAAAAGGCTTTATATCTTATAAAATCATCGCTACGTACTTTTCAATGCTGCAAATAAAATAATGAAACCAATACATTTTTGTCGCTCTATAGCGTCTGAAAAAAGGACAAATTGTGTGAGAAATTATATAAAAGGAAAATGCCCTATGGCGATAGTAATTTATTAAATTTTCTACCCGTTCAAAAGTTTAACGTACTCAATCTTTCTCTCTCAGGCGTACTGTACAACCCATATTATATACATGTATCCATTGTGTCCAAAAAATAAGCTACATACAAAGGCAAAAAAGTCTTTCTCTTCAAATCAATTTTTTTTCATCTAAATTGGTAGCACTGTGACAGGCATCTGTATAAAATATCGCATCATAAACGTGATTAGTGTTTCAGTGGCATTCGGTTTTTTTTAAAATTTTGTAATTTGCTGATTTGATGATAGCTGACTATCAATCAGTCTATCAGGATCTACGCATACGATTCAGAAGCAACCGATCGATCGAGCTCCAAAGTCGCTCAAAAGACAAGTTGATGTTAACGGTCAGTTGTTGCAACAGTTAACCCAGCAGTTGTGTTGTGAGCCGTGAATACCTTCCGACTGGCTACTAATATATATACGGAATATTTTTTGAGTGTTATGATTCACCTTTTTTCGAACGGAATATATATATATATATACATATATATATACATAGGTTACAAAAGTTTTGAGAAGCATTACATGCCTTCATCACAGTTAGTAGTTCGCTCATAACCTGCTAAAAGCCAAGATACCTATAATTATGCTTTAAAACTTTCCCGGCAGCTTAACATAAATATATATATATATCTATTTTGTTGTACATATTTGAAATTCCCAAGAATATTACTACAGTAATTTATATTAAATGAACAGTTGAAGGAAAAAAAAAAAAAATAATTTATTGCCAACACAGCTTAGTTGAAAGAAAGCATTTAGACAATTTTTATATGATTGAGACAAATTTCAATGCCACCAACATTCAATCAATGCAACCATTAATTACAATAGGTGATGCGATTGTGTACGTTTTTTATCCCAGCACATGCCAACGTATATTGAAAGAAAACCGGTTACTTCGTAGATTGCAAGCTACGGCCGGATTTATCCAACTGAAGTTAGAAGCGTTTAAATTGTCAATTTAAATGATTTTAAGTTTGAAAGCAATTCATTAACTACCTGATGTTTAGGACAAAGATTGCCGTTAAAATTCAATGAGAGCAATGTTGCTGATTAAGTTTATTTACGTCTGAATAAAAATACATGAAAATAATTTCTTTTGTTCCCCGTTAAAATGTTGGGTACGATATAAGAGTAGATGAAGGAATTTAAAATTGCAAGTTAATTATTATAATTGCATTAAATAGCAATTAATTGATGCAAAATTTATTTGCTAGTTAGTGTTAATTGCTTTATTATTAATAATTAACAGTTTATTAATTAAATTGTATTTAATTAATGCCATTTAATTAATAGCTCATTGATTTTTAATGAATAATTTATTAATTAAATGTGGTTTAATTAATAACTTAACTAATTTCTATTAATAGTTAATTAAGTAATCTTTGAATCTTTTAATTAAATGCAATTTATTAATTGTTACGCAATTCATTAAAAAATAATATTTAATTTATTATTATTATATTTATTATTGGGATTATATCCGACTTAATTAATGCTATTTAACTTGTAGTTTACAAATTAATTGCTATTGCATTAATTGCTTTTTAATTAAATCGTGTTTAATTGGTATATTAATTATGCAATTAATAATTAATTCATTATTACTAATAGTCTATTCTTTTAATTATTATTTAATTAATCAAATAATAGCATTTAATTAGTAATTGTTATTTAATTAATTAAAAATGATTTAGTAAACATGCTGTGGCTCGATAAGGTTTGCCCTTGGACCAAAACGCCTTAGCGTACACATTTCTCCCTACTCGTTGATACATTCCACAAGTTGCGACGTTCAGGTTGAAGGAAAAGGTACATTAGTGGCAGCTGGACAGACTACCTGGCAAACAGATGAATTGACAGGTGGACTGACAGACAGACAAGCTTAAATAGATTTAGAAAATGATTCCAAATCGGTTAATATAATAAGAGGGACCTCCATCTTAACTCCTGCTGGGTTTCACATACATCACATACGCACAAATTTAGTATAGCCTGTCCACCACAAATCATGTAGGCAACGAAGAAGTGACGGATGAAGAAAGGATGTAATGGTAAGAAAAAAAATTCCTCTAATCGTTGAAATCACTCTTGGCCTTGTCAAAATTTTTTATTGTGTTATTGAAGCATCCGTCATTTTTCGTTACGATAACTGCATTTTTGCCCAATGCTTTCTGTTTTTTCTGTTTCTTTGTCTGTCATCGACTTTGTGGCATTTCCAAGTAAATGTTTGTTGATCGTCGAAGACATTCCCCGAATAGGCTCCGATTGCCAAACCGACGATTAAATCGGAAAATGATTCATAACAGGTTACATCTTAAATCCCAATCGTGGAGATTAATAACTCGAATCATTTTTAAAGAATAAAAGCAATTTTATGGCGGGACAAGTAATTTAAAATTTCCAAAATGGACTTTCTATAGCCGATAATCTTACTAACGCCTAAACCAAACTGAAAATGATGTACAATTTGCCAAAAAAAAAAAAAAAAATGGTTTATGAAAAAGTAACTAATAGAAGAAATGTGAATTCTAGGCCGTGTTGTGTGGCGATCTTATCCATCGCTTTAACGAAGTGTTTGGTAAATAAAGGAAAGAAGATTACTATGACTAAAGCATTGGCGAAAATTTCCTTTGGCGCCTGAGATGCATAATACATATGTACACCGTTCATACCAAGCTTTAAATTGGAAAGTAAACTTAAGTTATAACTTCTTTTAAAAAAAAAAAAATGTTTTTTTTTTTTTTCATTATTCATGTGTTGTTGTCGGTTTAAACGCAAAAATGCTTACGGCATTTTTCGGAAACGTAAAAATATTATTGAGATTGCTTTTGTAAATATTTCTTTTAGGCAGACATACATAACAAAAGAAAAAAGTATAAGTAAAAGGTCTCGTCATTTTAATTGATTTTTTCTACGATTATGTGGCTTTTAAGTAAGCTAAACATGGTCATGTTGTCATAAAGTATGTAGAACATGTGCATTTCTTTAAACGCAACATGGAAATATTTTTTTTTCTTTTTTTTTCTCTATCCACTACTTGTGTTTTCATTGGTTAAATATTTTTGCACATGTTTCATGGGGAAGTAATGGAAAATCTGGAGAAAAAAAAATACAACAATAAAAATGTTCATAAAAAAAATTGTTTGTAGCTTGAAACGAATTTTTTAATACTTATTACACCTTTGCTTTAATTTTGCCTACTAAACACAACATCGTTTACGTAATGGGCTATGGAAACATAGTAATAAAATTCTTATCGTTGTGGCTGAATGTGTAGCACTTGCTCATAGGAAAATTCTTTCTGACAAACGGTCAGTTACTACAGCGTAATTCGTATCAAACTTCTGACATAAGAAGAAGAAGAGTAGCGTATTTAATGCAATAATTATGATTATTGTATGGTGAAAGCAGTAGATAAAGATCGTTTCTCTGACCCGTCTTTCCTTTCGAGCTGATATCATTTTTTTTCACATTCGGTCAACAATTATTTCTAGGGCTGCTAGACTATAACAATTTTTCCTTCCCTTTGAGGCATGTACAACAATTATAGGATGACTTGTTAAAAGCCGTATTGTGTATAAAAATTTGCTTCCAATTACGGCATATGTACTACAGCTTAGTAACGACAGTTCACTCGGGGAAGCAATCATAGAAGTGCCGTTTTCTTCGAGCTTATGTTCACTTGTTTTATTTGAGGTTATACGATGTTGTGAAACTTAGTTTGAATTATTTTCACATTTGAACAAGCTTTGAAGTAACTAACTTGCCGACCGCTCTGCACTCTGCATTTGCAACTTGTTACGTATTTTCACTTTTATATATTTTGTATCGAATCTGGCTATGTGGAGCCGATTCTTGTGGTATGACTAGTAATTTGGCTATATGCATATAAATGTTTGTATACATATATATATATATATATGTATATATATTTGTATATGAATCATTCTAACTTAAGTACTTACACGATATCGTGTGATATACTAACACTTTATTTAAATAAATGAAAACAAATCAAATGAATTATTTATCTATTTATTTAAGAGCATTACATATTCACTGTCACTTAATCCCATGTCAATACAAATGCAAGTAAATAAAAGTATATTAGGACTCAAATGGTGTACATGATCCATATAGCGAAGGAAATCCCACAAAAAAAGCCTCCGATTATAAAACCATGTGTAGAGTACAGGGGAGTAATCATGTATGAAAGGTTCAACTTTCGCTTCTGTATTTGCATAAACCGAAAGCTAAGTTTCAGCTAACTGATTATCCTCGGATTAAGCATTCAATAAAAACGATGTCGAATATATGCCAAATACCAGCTCAACTAAATTTTCTTCACTTTTGCAAAATATGTGATCTCGTTAATGACAAAATAAAAATAATTAAAATTCTCTCTTTTTCTCTTATCCAAAACAAAATTGAATTGATTAAACTAAAATATTGAACTTAATACTTTTTTATGGCAACAAGCTTTACATTGTTTTTTTTCCAGGGGTTCTATCGTATCTCCAACAGACATTCTTTTATTCTCTTCTTCTTCCTATTTCATAATAAGACATTTTTTGTTCATTTATTTTCTTTATCTTTAAAGGAAAAACTTGACACAATTTCCAAATTTCGTATAAGTTATATAGAGGGGTAATCACGTAGCTGAAAGTTAGCTCTCGCTTTTGTTTTTGCTAAACAGCTGAGTAGAACAACGAAACACAAATTTTTTACACGTGATTACCCCCCAGAATTGAAAAAATTCTTTACAAAAGCCTGCATACAATTGAATCTGTGATTAAATAGATTACGTTAAAACTATGTCTAGTGTAGCCAACATAAGACCCTGATTATTGAAAATTTAGATCGGTGGGATTAACTTTAAAAATAAAAGTTATTAAAGTTTACATGGACACATCGAACTTACCGAATCTATTGGTAACTATTCTATTTTCAGATAGATTTGGGAAATAAATCGCAAAGAAAAAATCGCATGTAATATTCTAGATGAGGATTAAAGCATGATTTCACGCGATAGAGGGCAAGATCAGTAAATAAGGTTTCTTTTTAAGCTGATCAAGAACATTGACAATTTATAATGAATTTCTAATTCTTGAAAACTTTCGATAAATCTAGTATACCCATTGTAATGGACATAGAAAAAATGAAATACTGAAGATATATCACTAACAACCAAATTTAATACCTTAAACACTTGTTCAACTGCCATACAAGTTAAAATGCCTACAATACAACAAATACAACAACAGCCACAAGCACAGCATAACCATAGCCTGTCTCAAATTTTAGCATATAATGTGAATATTGTGTCAGCTGTCGCTTTATAGCACTTATGAGCATGAATGCTTGTTCTTTAATTGAATTAAATAAAAAAGAAAAAATATATTTAAATAAGAAGAAGAAAATCTCGGGTGTAGTGCAAGCCTTAATACCCACGATTAAAAATTTTTAATGATGTACACATTGAAATTCATGCAACAAGCAATCACATCTTATGTTATCCGAAAAACAAAAGTTTTTACCGGCAGCGAGAAGCTTCAAGCTGTAAGCACAATCTGCGATTAATTTTAATTTTGTATGGAATCGAAGGATTAAAGGATATCCAGATAAGAATTTTGTCACTGTAATGAAATGTTCAGAAAAATGGTTAGCAATATCAAGTCAAGAATATGAAGAAGAAATAGGGAAATAGGGGAATAAAGAATACAATCATGGACATGTTGCATGTTGTCAACTATGCCAGCACGAACGAAGCGTGTTGTATTATTAAGTAGGTCCGAAAATATTAAACTACGAAAAAAATACCTGAGCAGCATAAGATGAAATAAAGGTGAAAGTGAATGGACAAAGGAAAAGAGTAGAAAAGGAAAGCCTTTGAACATCGTAGGTAAAGTGATCATAAGGTGTTCTTACAGTGTGCGTAAACCTCGTTTATATGATTTACGGTGCTTCATATTTCTCAATTTTGTAAACATTGGAAAACGCTAGTGGGTGTCATAACGCGCTATATATCCGCAGCCTCATGGACGGGTGAGGGTTGTACAAGGTTGCCATAGTCTTGCTGCCTTTACGTACAAGGAAACAGCATTTCTTTATTTACTATCTTTTTCGCTTACCACTTACCACAGTAAGAGTGCGTTCGCTTTGTCATGTCATTTGTAACATTCTTAGCACCAAAATATCTCCTGAGCAACAACGTGAACACCAAACTTAACATCAAACTAATTCGCCAGAAAAATTGATTCGTCAAAAAGTTTTACGATCACTCCTTATGCGTAAAATATATTTGAATATCGATAGGTCAGATCTGGCGAAGCTTTCCTATTAGTTTGAATACAGATTTTTGAAAAATATTTTTGCTTACTATGCTATAGTTTTTTATTTTTTATTTTTTTTTTTTTAAGTTGATAATGTTAAGTAAACGGAAACGTGGGCACATCTTTTTTACTTTAGAGCTTGAAAGTAAAAGAGATTTAAATCTCGTATCATGTTTATGGTAATCGGGCAGATTATGTACATGGAGGTTTATGGGGTTTTTTTTTTTTTTTTTCTTAATCTTAAGTGTTGGGTATCAAAGTATTCGATCTCTATGCCATACCGTACAAATTTTTCAGTTTTTTCTCATATTTAAGTTGCAGCAGTGTAACTGTCAGTAGGTGGACACATTAACATCAGATGTTTTATTGTTCGTTTATATGTAACCGCATTTACATACGTAGAAGTATGAAGGCCTTTGCTAAATATTTATAATATTGTATATATATGCAGGTGATTAGATTTATACGTGCATATAACTTGAGATTCATATTTATTCATAGAAATGCGCAAATATTTTTGTGAAAATTATTTTCCACATTTTTTTTTTCTGTTCACTAAAAAACTTTAATGAACATGATTCATATTTATTAGAGTATACTCACGTTTATACAATAGAGTTTAAAAAAAAAAAAAATGGTTCAATTATCCTAATCAAAATCTTAAACTCAATCCATAGGCAATAAGTTTGCTTCTATTGAAAGAAGTGTTTTTCGAAAAGAGAAATGTTTGGTGGAGTTCTAATTATTTCCGACTAAACGAGTTTAGAAAATTTTTTTTGCAATGCAAGGGTGTTTAGGCTCGGTTCGGACAGTTAATGATGAATCCTAATAAAATTCAAACTGACATGGCCGTTGTTATATAAATAACGTTGAATATTGATAGGGTCTATGCAGGGGCATGGTTTATTTGGTCTCTATGATCCAAATTTTTTCCTAAACTTCTCCTGTGAACGAATTTTTATCGCAAAATAATAAAAATCAGCCTTAATTCTGATAATCTTACTATTCAGAAAAAAATTTCTATGGAGCGGGGATTCAAGAAATCGACCAACGGGTTTGAACTTTGGTCCACTTAATTTTTATGCCAAATTACTGTCATGCACCAATTGTTATCATACGCCATTCGACCTTTTTGGAATATAAGCCTTTATATCTCTTCAGAGTCCTTATATGTGGTGGTTTTCAAAAAGTTGACCCGCATGACCCACTTTCGGTAAGGTCGTTCTCTTTGTCAGTTAACTATTTTCAACCAATTTTCACCATGAATATTGAAAATTAAATCTTTTAACCAAAGAAAGTTTTCGTAAAAAAGGTTGTACATAAAAGGCCTAGGGTCTAGCCGAATCAAATTTTTCGTGCCAATTAAGAATATCGAAACACTATTACTATTATATCAGCGGGTTTTGCCGAAAAATTTTGAAAATTGCAATTTCTTCCATATAAAGACGTTTGAAAATAAGTTGTCATACGGGGTGTGGTCGAAAAATTGGCTCAATCCAAGCCATTTCCAATAAAGTTCATCCTTGCGTCAAAGTACGCCAATATACGAAATTTTATCAAAACATCTCAAATATTGCGAGCTGTAGGTTGAATGCAAGAACACATGGGCAGAGATCAGGCTCACAGACAAGCTTAGATCGAATGAGAGAGTTATATAGATCGATGGTAAGAGTTATATAGAGTCATATAGAATTTTTGAATAGATCGGTATAAAAAAAATTGGATTCTATCTTAAGCGCCTCTGGGTGTTACATATGTACATACCTAATATACCCTGTACCTGTATTGGTGTAGATTATAAATACGAATCGTATTGATTTCCACTTGGTTTGCAACTTGGAAAAAACAGTTAAATTTCTTTAAGGCCAGAAAGTAAAATTCTTTCCGCTTTCATTACTAACTTCAAATCAGTAGATAAAGGAGAATTTTTAACTTTTCATTATGTTTTTTATTTTTCTTTTGGTTTGTATGTGTATCATGTGCTAACATCTAGCTCCACCCTAACATAATCGCCCGTTTGACCGTAAACCACCTTCATTGTTTAATGATTTTTTAAACTACAATTATGGCACATTCACTCTTTCTTCAGCGAAACATTTCAAATGAATAGAAACTAAAGCAAAAAAGAAAGAAACAAGAAAGATTTTCCTCCAATGTTTATATGCCTTTTGGAAACAAAATTGAGAAAACACAAAAAAGAAAGAAGATGTTTTTAATATGCCATAAATACCAAATGTACCCTCCAGCACAACTCTTCTAATGATCGAAATCGTTTGGCCATTGTTTTAACTTTATTTCCTTTTTGTTATCTTTTTTTTCACTTTATTCGTTCTATGTACTATGTGTGCTAACGTTTCGCGGCAGATAAATCGAACAATCGATCAGAGATGGAAAATTGCATATAGTGCGGGTTGATGTGTCGGCAGCAATTTTATATTGATAGATCATTTTTCTTCGGGATTTAACTGCCGATATACGCTTACGCTACGAGTTTTTATAGAAAAGCGAAAGAGACCGAAAAAAAGCATTTTTTCGTTTTCGGTGTCGTTGTTCTTGTTTTTTTTTGCGTTTCGCTTTTTTAGGGAATCTAGAGGATTTTTGTTGTTATTGTTCTTTTTTGAAATGTCTAGTCTTGACTTCAATCTATTGTTTGCATAGATTGCGGCTTTATTATACCCTACATTACCTTTGGTACAGGCTGCATAAGGTTTGTGCGAGCGCATGTAACATCTAGTAGGTGTTATACCATCACCTTTCATTATACCGATCCATTCAGTAAATCACTCTGTCTGTCCATCCATATTAGTGTTCAAGCGACAGTTAGCAATTTTTAAGATATTTTAATGAAATATGGTACACTGACGCGCTTTGAACCAAGGACGAACGCTATTGGAAATGGTTTGGCTCAATCCATTTTTTCGCTCATTCCCCACCTGACTACTTTACGAAATAAGGAAAACCTGCTCTGTAATAGCAGTTGGAGAGTCTAAATTGGTATGAAAAATCGTGGCAACTTTTTGAACTCTTCTTCATAGCAACGTTCCTACGAAATCTAAATCATTATATAGTAAAAAGGTAAAATTCTTAACATTTAATAGTGAAAATTAGTTCATAATAGTTGGTTACCATAGGAATCAACGTGACCGAATTTTCCACGCGTAGGACAATTTTTTCGAAACCACCGCATATAAGGATTCCCCCATGAAAAGTATGCCTTTACACGAAAATAATGTGCAAGTCTTTGCGTATTATTATCAAAACGAGTGAATAACTGTATTAGGAGAAATGGTGTAGGGTGTTTAATAGTCGACCATAATGTTCTTACTTGTTTTTAATGATATGAAACTGAAATGCAAAACATATCGTTCTTGTTATATAGGTTGTAACATTGAGAGTTGAACTGCGAAACATGTCTACGTATTACAGAGTAAAAATTTTCAAGTAATTAAATCAAGCGTACACGGTCCAAACCAGTGATTTTGTAATCTCTTGCGAAAATGTTGAGAAACAACGAAACAAAGGCAATGCATAAGAAGAAGAAGCAAGAATTTTGACTTCAACGCGAATCAAAATCTCAATTAAACGATATAATCGAAGTCGCAAAAGCTACATAAATAAAAAATTAAAAATTTAATTACATTTTAATTGCGAGCATCGTCTCTACGTCTACGGTTCTCGATATACGTATTCCTTGTATTCATGTATTCATGCACTGTTCGCAACTAACACGAAGAGTGTTTGTCAGATAGTAAATCTAAGCTTATCTAAAGAGTGCCTGCAATTCGTTTTAAACTGTTATGTTTCAATGATGTAATGTTAATGATAGCTTGCGTCTTAGCTAAGAGTAATCAAATATTTCATTAGATTTATTAGTCCTATCCTAGCTTAAGATATAAATTCAACTACTAGTTTTCCTTCCTAGCCCTCTTTCCAGTGTTTTTCAAAAGTTGTTTGATGTGGTATTAAAAGTTCAATAATACTCTTTATGGGTGAGGATGGATATCAGTGTCATAACAGTGGCAGTAAATTGAAACTAACTTTGCAAATATTTACAAATATTTTCGCATTTTTAATGGGCTATAATGTGCCCTCAAATAATTTGCTGCTATAGTAAAAAAATAAATAAAATCTTAAGTAGTTTAAGACGCCAATGGGAAATTCAAGGCATTCAAGATTGTAGCTGAGTGTGAAGGAATTATTGTATTGCAAACATTTAGGACAATAGTTACCCAAGGCAATCCACGATTCTACTAATCAGAGAAGTTAGGAGGAATTTGTTTTTTTTTTTTAATTCCTTTTAGATTATTTAATGTTTATAAATCTGTAAAATTTATCGGACGCAACGAATTAAGGCAATAAGTATAAGTAAATAGAAAAATATTTTGTTTTCAAATTTAAACTTGAAAATTTGATATTAAATGGTTATCTTAGAAGATTTTTAGGGCTTTAGTGAAATGTCGAAAATTTTGCGATATTTTGATATTTTTGGTATATAGATGTACTTTTCGCCAAGGAACAACGCTATCGAAAATTGTTCAGATCGGCCCACATTTTCGACCACTCCCCATGCAATGCAACATTCTGAGAAATCGTTATATGCAAAAAAATTGCAATTTGCAAAATTTCTCCGCAAAAGTGCTTATGTAGTGGTATTTCAGCATTCTAAATTGGGCTCCATCTCATATAACCGTTCTTACGGAATCTGACTCTCTATATGCGAAGAAGGGCGAATTTCCATAATTTCATGATGAAAATTAGCTCATAATAGAAAATTTGCAGAGTATTCCACCTTACCGAATTTGGATGATGTAAGTCCATTTTTTAGATACCATCGCATATAAAGATTCTCATGAAACCTAAACCCCGTACACGCCAAAAACACCAGTTGTTAACTTTTTGTAATGAAAATTTGTTCACAACAGTAATTAAACAAGAAAATTTTTTGTTCTGACGTGAACCATGTAGGTCTATTTCTTAGTCCTATTCCATATAAGATAGCTCATGATTAGTAAGCCTTCGGAAAAAGTTTTTAATATTTTATGATAGAAATGTATTCATAGTAGGTTAACGTTAAGGAATTTGGAATTTGGATTAGGTTTATTTTTTTTGGAATCCAACATATATAGGCGCTATCATGAAACGCAAACTCTTATATGGAGGGAAAATCTAATCTTCCATTATCCGGTTTACTACGAAGATATTAATATCTAAGCCGCTTTTTGTTCTGAAGACACAAGATCTCTGCGCTTGATGGATAGAAGATGAGATTTCTTATATAAGACAGAACTAAATGGAGTAATGAACTTAATTAATTACGATCGGCACATGTGTGAACGGCAGAGATCGACCTCATGACTAGCAATTACTTGCCTCGATCCATTTATCAATTGTTTCGTATAAATTTTCACTTAAGGCCGCAACCGTCTTCTATTGCAGATTCATGCAATATCAGGAAAGTTACAATTCTGACATATGTAGGATTTTTTAAACTGCATTCAAAAAATATGGAAAGAATTCTCTGCAGTAAATCTTCAGATAACTGTTCGTGTGATAAATGAATCTGAACACTTTCCGATGCATTAAAATACCTTTTGTTTGATGCGGGAAAATCTCAACGACCTTGCATTATGTATGCATAGTAAAAGACGGTCTAAAAATTTTGATAAAAATGCTAATCAAAATAACGAAATCCACGACCTTGCCATTGGTCACAAATCAAAGCGACTTGTTTGTAAACAACTAATTACATCTACTTCGTAGTATGTTTGCTTTTTCCATTGTTTTTGTTGCCTGATCGTTGCCTAGGACTTTTGGTTTAATATAAAAAAGATCACTATGGTCAGGTATGGGACACCATGGGATACCCTACACAGCCTTACAATTATTCATATATTTCTTTTCAAAACAGATCGTTATATAACTAGTGATCGAAAAAGTGCTCCGATCCGAATTATTTTCAATAGGTTTCGTCCTTGGGCCAATAAACGTCGGTGCACGAAATTTCATCAAACTTACTCAAAAATCGTGACGTATAAGTTGAAGACAAGAAAGCAAAGACGGACAAACAAGCTCAGAACGATGCTGATGGATTTATCTCAATTCCTTCTGGATGTCGCATAAGGTGTAAGGTGTTGTACAACTAAAAAACCAACTAGAACCAAGTCAAAGCATAATCCGGACGAGCATCGCGAGTGCAGAAATGATTCGTTAGGGCAAACATTTTACATTAAATCTAATAATTCTTCGCACATGATTGATGCGAATGAAATAACAAACTTATCATACTCTTTACTAAATGGGTCTAATAAAATGTTGTCAATGTCATGCAAACTGTAGAAAACTTGTTGATAAATGTCTTCATAAATCCTATTACAATTTTAAACTAACTTTAAAAAACAGCGATTGATTGCTTTACTATATTTTTGTGCTTCATTTTATTTTTACTTTTTCTCCATCTTTTACAAAGTTAAACCAAAAAAAAAAAAAAACAACAAAAACACACTATCAGCATGCATTCAAAAATCGCATTCCGAAGGTTTATGTACACAAAAAGGAAAAATAAAAAATAAAAAAAAGACGTTTTAATGCATAGATTTTGTCTTACGATATATATATGTATATGATCATCTGGCTTGATTTGTGGATTGCGTGCCGTGTTAGTTTTAGTGAATTGGGAAGTTTAAGTGAATACGTTTACTTATGTATACTCAAAACAAAAAAAAAAAAAAATAAAAAAATAAAAAAAAATAAAAGGAAAAAGAGTTTCTCTCCTACTTCCCATTTAAAATGGCTAAGCGAGACGGTAAACTGTTTTTTTTTTTTGGTTATTTAGTTTGTATGTGATTTATGACTGTGTGTTGGCTATTTTTGGTAGTTTGCTGCACATCTTTGCAGATTTTGTTCCATGGTTTTTTTAGTCTAACTTTTATAATAGGTATATATATATAGGTATATATATATATATATATATATATATATATGCATATGTATGTATGAAAAGTTGCCTATGTTTTATCGATATTTTTTTGTTTGTTTTTGGGAAACGTTTGTTTATGTATATATTTAATGGAATGTTGTTTGTTTGTCATTGTTTTTTGTTTTTGTATCTCCTTTTTTTTTTTTTTGAACTAAAGTTGTTGGCGGCAACTGTTGTTGCGGCTATTGCCGCTGAAGAAAATGAGGAATTTTGCTTATGTGTTTTTAGTTTTTAGTAACGAAGCCGTTCGGTTCGGTCAATTGGTCAAACATGTTTCTTTTGTTTTCTTATTTTATCTCCAACTATTTTGTTTAAATTGAATTATTTTGTTAACTATGCAACGAGACAAGACCTTGATTATCATTTAAACTATTGTTGTATTGTTTAAAAACAAGCAACCGCTTAAAATAACAACTAATGACTTAAGGAAAAATAATAATAATAAAAAAAAAAGGAATATTTTGAAAATTCCTCAACTTGGTGGTCCTTTTTTTATAGTTTTTTTTTTGTTTTATTTATTTATTTTTTTTTTTCTTAATAAGAGAAAAGCTTGGCCCGATATACATTCATTATAAAAATTAACTTAATGGTGATTGTCTCAATTCATAAACTAATTTAAAATTTTCTAAACCTTATTTGGATGACAAATATGAATGAGTAAACATTTAGATATATATCCACGAATGATCGGGATAAATAATGGTACTGATCGTTTAAGCGAAATGCTTCTGGATATCAAAATAGGTTTTAAACTTTCACACATTAGCCTAAGAATTGGAGATATCAACCATTCACCCCAAGACGTATGCAATTTTTTTACTTATGTTACCTACTTTGGAGATTAAATGCAATGCATACGCAAGTGAACAGAAAAACAGATTCGATATGGATTTTCCAGTTTTATACGTTTTTAAGTGTATCTAATGTATCAAAATTAATTCCGGGAATCCGACGTGAACGATGTAGTTCCCTCAATAAAACGTTGCGGAGCTCAATGTTGCTTTAGCGCCTTTTTCTTAGCTGGACAGTGAAAGGACAGGACAGTGGTTTGTAATAATTCGGCGTAAAAATGGATTATAAATAATTGTGGAATGGCGCTTGTCACATCCATTTAAATCGATTCTGAAAATGATTCTTCATTAAATGGTATAATCAAAGGTGGTTCAATCTCAATACTCTTCGAGTCTTGCATAAATCCACGTAAACTTAAACGCCCTTACGTAGGCTATAAAGACGGAATGCCATTTTTCTTACAAAAGACACAAACTTGTAGCAAGTGAGCCGTGCGTTGTTAGCTCATCTTTATTTCGGAAATTTGTGAATATTGCTCACGTATCGCGCCTTATAATAATCAAAATTAGATATCACTACATTGAGTATAACTCTAATAAGTAGAGCCTAATGGTGTGTGTTTGAAAACTATGCAAATGAAACATCGTAAAATTGAGTAATGGGACCTATCTTATGTGAAATGTCGTAAGCACTGTATTTAAAAACTATCAAGAATATAAGAAAATCACAAATTTCTCGCGCTGGCTACTATCGTTTGAAAGATATTTTTCAGATTACTTATCGAACTACAATTATAAAATAATCATGTGAAAAAATATGTATAATCATCAAAATCTTAATCCATCGACATATGCTATTATTAGTAAAAAACATGGTCTTGACAATCTGCGAAGAAGAAGTCTTCAGATCTGCACGATCCCTGTACAAAAATGCGGATATCCACCCTATGCTGGAAACAAGCACAACATTGTTAATAAGCAAAAAATTGTGTTACTTTCAACTTCAAGAGTACATACTTAAAGAGACAACCCGTAATTACTTGCTCTTTATCTGTGTCAATAGGATGAAAGGATGCTTTCTGAATATTGTAATCGCCAGGCCCTGCGAAATGTTCTCCTTGTTACCTTTTTACACGACATTGTGCTACAATATGAATCCAACCTCTTTAACAATATACATATTTCTGATTAATATACATAGTCATTAATTTAATCTGACTGTATGTCCGTCAAAAAAAATCACGTTTATTTCTTCAAACAGGATCTTTTTTTTACTCTGTTTAAAATCACAATTCAACCAAATCGACTTTTGCTCTCACAATAGTATACAATGCAATAAATTTTCCATAGAGTTCTTATGAGGGCATGTGAATGTTATTCCTTGAGACCATGTGCGTGTGAATGTTTTAGTTTTGTATGCCTAAGTGTGCAAAAGATTGCATATCATATATGAATACGAGTACAATTTACCAAAAGAGGCAATGCTTACTTTGAATTCTTATAACTGTTCAAGGACAAATTCGCAGTCGAACTGCGAACAATTCTATGTTTGCGAGAAATTGCAATATGCTAGAAAGCGAAATGAGAAGAATTTTATAATTGTAGGCATGGTTTTTGCTAATCACTCGACTTGTTGCATTCCGCATTCTCACAGCGCAAATAAAGTGAGAGATAGTTAATCAATTTTTAATGCGTTCGTATGAGAAAACGGATATCTCTGGCACGTAGTTTAAATGGAAAAACGCAGCGTTTCAGACAGTTGTAGAACGGATCGCATCAACAAAAATTAAGTCCTGTGAGCTTCTCCTTAGTAAAGGTTATGAACAATTTGTAGTGGCGTTGTATGTATATGATGGGGCAAATAATACGTAGATAGGGTCTTCTACGTTTTACCCTCTATATCTTTTGATGCTAGACATAATGGCATCTAGAAAGACAAGTTCGTGGTAAAATACTCGCAATAATTTTTCGCTTTCCTCATCCACTTTAAGAAATAGAGATCAGCCCACCATTATAAATATAGGTTTTTTAAAGAAAACATGTCGCCTGCGATCTGGCGCATAATAAAGTCATTGTCTGATGATAATTTTAAAATGATCTTCCACGCAGTTTTCGAAAAAAGCAATGCATTTGCAATAAAATAAAAAAAAATCTATTGTCTTCAAGTTTTACGCCGACATAGCATGTTATGCAGTAGCACAGGGTTGCTATCAGCCTTGAAAGAAACATAGTTGCATTTTTAGTAATACCTTCACAAGTTTTCATTGAGTTTTATATCAACCATCACCCACACTGGTAGATATATGCTATAACATGTAAATAAGGGAACAGAGATTCCATTTTTTTTTCCCCTTAATAAATATTATTCCTTGCTATTTATTAAAGGTATTACGTTTTTTTAATTTTTCATAATCCTTTTATTTAAATTTATGCTCAAATAAAAAGCTTGAGTAAATTCTATTATGGGTCAGTGGATTGACCTCACTTAAAGTGGATCATTGTTTTAAAGTAGATTACTCTATATATCTTATGGATGATTTAGCTAAAAGTTTTCGGGTTGACAAAAATGGAATTCGCTGACTGTGAATACATTCATAAAATCTTTATATAAGACATTTATCATTTGCTTTCATAAACAAAAGCTTAAAGATAAACTATAGAGAAAAGAAAAATAATTTATAAATATATATTTTCTTGATGTCTATCGCTTTCATCTATAAACGAACATAACTCTATATGACTATTGTTTATTTAATCTTAACTCCGGTTGAAGTCAAAGAAAAAAGATATATATATATATACATATATATATATATATATGTATATATGTATATATATATATATTTCATTTGGCGACTTCTTGTGTGGCAGCCGCTTAACTTCCCAAACCGTATTAGCCAAAGCACCTACCATACCACAATCGATGTGAAAAGAGCAACACTACTAACGAATCGATGAATCGACGAATCGGCGAATACGAATAACATGCATTAAATCGTTAAAATTTAATGCGTTCTGTATATTCGAACGAAATGAAGAGTTTGCTGCTCTGTTGCCAACTTGAGCTGAAATAGTATTGCGTTTGACTTTACAGAAGAAATAACCTAATAATAAATTATTATAGATTGCAATGTGAATTCTATAATATGGAAGGGGACATTAGAGAGATCCTTATCTCAACTTTTCGCAAGCTGTATGTAAAAATGTTTTCAAAACTCCATGAAAATGTTCGATGAAGAAAAAGATCAATTGATATCTAAAGTCGTAACAGGCGGCGATTCTTCTTTAATTTAATTTCGGTTCTAAATTTTTCTAACCTAATTAGGTGCTTATTTATCGAGTTGAGGTAGCCTAAATTTGGCGAATGCAGTTTAGCTCGACCTTGTCCGATGATAAGATGGCAGATTTTGCAAATTTATCGTATCACCAGAAGTTAGATGATAACCTCAAAAGTGTCGAAGGATATTTGGGCGCCAGAACCTGATAATTGTAAATGTTCAAAAGAGAAGAAAAAAATGTGAATGTGAACCCCAGGAAAAGCAAACCGATGTTTTATCAGCACAAATAGTACACATAAATAAAAACTCCACCTAAACTACATTTCTTCATTTAGTTGCCTGACAAAATCGCGACTAGTTTGTAGAAGACGTGAAAAACCCTTTTTAACATATGTTTTTTTAGAGTTATTTTGAGGGTCAATTAACCTCGCTTATGAATTTATAGTTAGGTCTCTTAGTATTGTTTCTGCAATAATTTTTCCATTACATTTTTGTATATTTATATATATATTGTTGCCTTGTGTGTACAAATTTTATGAGGCAAAATACGGTTCACAAGTCTGTAGGCCTATAAATATGAATTGCTGCCAAGTAGCATACATAATACAATGTATGTATATATAAATGTGTGCGTCAGTTTGATGTACGTATACTATAGGTAATATATAATATAATATATTATACGTGCGCTTTTCAAATTGCAAAGTCATGCCATTTTTTGATTACAGCATTATTAAGTCATTAAGTTTACAGTGTACATGTAGATGTAATAGTAAATGCTCGACAACTTATTGTTTATTTAATTAAACAACTAAAAAACACTGTGGGACACGGCTCACAATTAAACAGCCTACTACCCTTCCTTTGAGAAAGTTATTCAAATATCTTTTCAAATAAGGCTTTGTATGGGGAGCGATCGAAAGAGTGGTCCGATCCCAACTAAGTTCACTATTGTTTCTCTCTAGGCATAAATATATCGGTGTACCATATATCAACAAAATATATTAAAAATTTGCTACTTGTAGGTCAACGATAAGATGGACAGATGAACCGGCAGACAAGCTTAGATTGATTCAAAAAGTGATTCTGTGAATCGAAAGATATAATAAAAGGTGGTTGTCGCTCAAGTCTTTCTAGGTGTTGGATACACCCGCACAAAACTTAATATAGCCTCCACACCACAATCGTTGTAGGGTATGGAAAAAAATCTAATATTAGAAATAAAAACCAAAAGATAAAACGGTATATAGGGTTTCGACTTGAATCATATGTAAAATTATTTTGATATATTTTATGAAAATTTATTAACTTGAGCATCTGTCTAATAGGCATAAAGCATTCTGTTGGCAGTGCACAGTTTAAGAGCTAACGGTGATTTAAGAATAATATTTGGGTCAGAGTGGTTCTCCGACTTTGGCGCATTTATATTATGTGTATGTTGTTATGTTTGTGTTTTTGTTCTTGTTCTTTGTAATAAATGATTTTGGTCTCTTCACGAATTACTTAAGATAATTTATGAAGGATTTCTTTGAGCTTTATGTCGCATTAAGATATTAAATTAAATTCAATTAATTTTTTTTTTTTTTTCTTTTTTTAGTTTTGCAAGAAATTTCATTTCAAACGTAAGTAATGAATTTGCATACGCACAGAAAGAAAAGAATTATTTTTATTATTCATTTTCATTATTATGATTATCATTATTATTATTAATGATGACGGAAATACTTTGCGTTATAAACATTTGTTTCAATTTTTTACATGTCATGTGCATCGCCAAAGTAATCTTTTTAGAATTGAACGCAATTTCATGGAAATATTTTTTATGATTTTATGAAATAAATTTCAACTCATTTTTGCATACGTGTGAAATATAAAGAATTTATATCGTTGCATTAAGTATTTATGCAATTTGCGTCATATTAATTATAGCATAAATGGTCCACTTATGAATCGTGAAATATTTGTGAATCGGTTATGAAATTGTCGTTGTTAGTCATTATAAAATAATTTTTAGACGATTGTAACGAATCGATTTCATTAGCGAAACATAGTTCAAAAGAATTTTTTACTTTTTGCGAAAAACAATCAAACAGTCAATGGTTGAAGCATTGATATTATAAGTGGAACATCGCGTTGATTTCCACATACTTCTGATCGGCCCGCTTGTAAACATTTCCTCTATTTCGTATTATAAATAAGGCATTCATCATCTTAGTTTACACACCCTTCGAACGCTTAGAAGAGATTCGAATAGGTCGACT
Organism: Glossina fuscipes; assembly: GCF_014805625.2. Classification (NCBI taxonomy): domain Eukaryota; kingdom Metazoa; phylum Arthropoda; class Insecta; order Diptera; family Glossinidae; genus Glossina; species Glossina fuscipes. The sequence goes on from NW_023998523.1 coordinate 486,562, forward strand.
CGGACCACTTTTCAAGAACAAGACGATGTTATAAAAGTAAGAGTGAGCCATTCCTTATCTTCAAGATTGAAATGTAACTAATGTTGCCCGAAATTTGTCCGATAATCAATTCCATTGATTTATTTGAACGTTCAGTATTACCGTAGTAGTAGCGTTCATACCCCACGTTTCTCTTATGCACCGTGTAGGATATACTAAGTGTGTGCCATGGCTCTCTAATCGTTTGTCAATGGATTATATTTATACCGTATACCAATTGTGGTGGAGGGTATATTAGATTACCGCGCTAAGACATGTCTTCTGATCGATTTAGGCGATTTTCAAATATTTTTTGGAAAATTTGCAGACGAAGAAATGGATATGCTTGCGTGCATAATAAATACTTTTAAAATTTTATTAAATTCTTAATCCTTCCTTGTGGCCCGCAAGGTGATATACAGTGCTTAATAGTCGACCATGCCTGAATATAAGATTTAAATTTGCTTTTACATAACAGGGATAACAGGGTAACACCGAAAATTATGCCGGCGGGGGGGAAGTACAGGTTTCTTGGAAACATCGGAATAAGTCCTTGTAGTGTCCGATTTCGGACTGACTACATAACCTTCAGAAGCTCGAATTGTTTTCCTGAGACCGAATCGAATACATGATGATACAAAAAGCATCATGAAATTAATAGAACAGGAATGGCAGATGCTTAAGAAAAGTAGCGGAGGGTCTAAAGAAAGCATCCTTTAATGTCGCCTGAAAAATAAGGGTTACAATGTTAACTTTATTCATGAAATGGTGTGTGTCGTTACTCTTAAAGGAAACTCTAAAAATCTGTCGATCAAATAGCGCGGAACCAAAAGGGCAAAAGTAAAGAAGCATTTCGCCTCGAAAATGCTGCTAGAACAGATAAACGAAAAAAGACTAGCATAGAAGATGTTGGTAGAGGTCAGAGGAACCTATTATTGATGCCTGTTGAACATGAAAGCAGGGAAATGCTTTAGGATACTGCTTACCATATCTGTCCTAAGTTTTGGTTAAATACATTGCCGGTAGCAAAAAACGCTATAAGTTGCGTGGACATTGCTTAATTTAAAAATTTAAAAGACTGATAGGATAGGAAAGGTACGGAGCTACTGACTACTGGCCGTCTCGAGCAAGTGTTTAACACGAGTCACTCGGTAGAGGAGCTTTGTTACATTTGTGCTTAAGTACGATAAGCCATGAATTGTTCATGCCATTGGCTCGAGTCGATAATGTGTCTGTGCAAACTCCAATACACTGGGGCACATGAAAACAAAAAAAAGGCAAACACATAGGAGCACTTACTCGCCCATACTTGCTAGTGTACATATATATATATATATATAAATATATGCACACACACACTAATAAGCAAATACACATTGCAAACAAGGCTATTAACGTGCAACACCTATAAACTTTATCTCTAGCTTTAAAATCATCATCATTACGCTGACGTTGAAGCTACTGCGTCAATAATTTTATTTTGTTTTTCTAAAGAATCTTAAATCTGATTTATTGATGCATAGTATATACGTCTGTCGCTTACTTTCCCGAGTCATTCTTTGATATTAATTAATGTTCGTATTAATGAACGTCTTAATCAAATGACTTTGCATTGTTGTCGTAAACGTAGGTATTGTGTAATCAACACTTTGATGACTTAATAAGTTGTCGTTTTCCTTCTGAGTACAAAAGCGTTACAATGAACAAAATTAACGTGATAGACAGCAGCAATAGCAGCAGCAGCAGCAGCAGCATTAACAACATTAACATACAGGTACTATATGCCTATTATGTGAGTTTTATGTAAGTATTGCAAACTAACGGTTTTTAGCTCATATTATTATTGTTGTTGTTGTTGTTGTTATTATTATTGTTGTTGCTTAACTCATTTTAATAGTTACATGAGCATAACAACATCCGCTGCCATTGTCTATCTTGTTAAGTTTATGAACACACAACACTGCAAAGAATGCAATGCAAACATAAAAGGCATTAGCTAATATTCAGTTTCCCTTTGTCACCCACAACACCGTTGCATGTTGTTGCTGTTTTTCTTCTTTTCTTTTCTTTCCTTTTTTTTCCTTCTAGAACAATGTATTACGTCCTTGCCATTGTTGTTGTTATTATTATTATTGTTGTTAAGAACCGTAAAAACATGTTACTCGTGTTGTCAGATAATGTTTCACAATATGTTGTATAAATTTTGACTATAACTGCTGTTATACTGTTACTGCTATTGCTGCTGCTGCTGCTGCTGTTGCTGTTGCTTTTGCTTGCGCCTCTACTGTTGTTGTTCCTTTTCCTATTGCAGTTACTGATGACGATGATGGTTACAGTTGATGTTGCCACAGATAGATTACAACGATTTAAAACAGTTCACCTCATCACATCCATGCAAACGGCATAAGCTTTTTGTTTTAAACAGTAAACGAAAAAAAAAAAAAGAAGAAGAAGGCAAGCAGTAACCGCCCAATGCTTTAAGTAGTATGCTGTTCGGTTCTGATACTTTTAAAGTCAAATTGTCGAGTATAAATCACCTTTGCACCCTGACCCAGCGTGTTGTATTGACAACAACACCAATAACAATAACAATAACAACGACAATCATAGCAACAAGAAGACAGAAAGCTTATGCTTATGACGATGACGACGACGTCGTCGATGAGAATGACGATGATGATGATGATGATGACGATGGCAATGATGATGATGGAAAAAAGTCAATGGGAATAAAATATGTATTGTTCGTTGTTTGAAAAGTCCGCGGGAAGGAGACAAAAGACAAGACTAGAAAAGATGCAAAAAAATAAAAAAAAATACTTTTTAGCAAATGATATCAGAAGTGTGCATCTGGGAATACTTAAATTTTTTTTTTTTTTTTTTTGCTTTTGTATTCTGTTTCGTTTTTTTTGGAATTTTTTCTTTAAAGACTGTATTATATTGGAAGCTTCAGTGCACGTTTACTAATCTATACCTATATGTATATATACATAAACACATACAGTTAAAAAGTAACCAAACGATAAGATACATGGTACGGCTTCTTTAACAAAAAAAAAAATAAATAAAAAAAAAAATTGTGGCAGCCTTTGAAGAAATCGTAAGCAAGCGATGAAGACAACAAAAACGGTAAACAATTGGTGAATGACTTAGAGTTGTGTTAGTAAAGTGTTTTCTATATACTATATATGTTATATGTGTTATATATATTTAAAAAGTGTTAGTGCGCTTGAAGAAATTGTGCCAGTAGTGTTTGCCGTTTGAGAAATAGAAATCGTTGTTATGTTGTGAAAACTTTTGTTTAACAGGAGTAATCAGTTAGATAAGGATAAGAAGTGATTTGAAAAGTTTGGGGATTTCAATGCAATTGGGAATACACTCTCGATCGATAGATATACACGTATGTTCATTATGTATGTATGAGAAAATCATGTTAAGTACAAGTTTGTGAAGAATAACAATAACAACAACAACAATAAGAAAAGCAATAGCAAGCAATAATATGTTAAAGATTAATGTTAAGAACGTTAAAAAGCCGCTTTTTTTAATAGATTTTTCTCAACTGATATCCCAGCGCCATTAAAAAAAACAGTTACAGCCTTTAAACACACCACACCATCTACCATCAAGCTAAACGCGATCGTCGCGATACACATATATATAAAGAAACAGTTGAAAATTAACAGCCTCCTCTGGTCTATTACAAGCGTCATCATCATTTAAACGCTAACAAAAAAAAAAAAAAACTCTCCGCTTGAACTGCTGCTTACTTGCCGTTTACAGCCTGGCTTGGCTGTTGTCGTCAGTGCATCTTTGCTCGAGTTCATGACATTATTGTGTCGTCAATGAATTGTGTTTAAATTGTAATTATTTGGCAATTGTTTTTACTCTTCACTATTAATGTTTCATATCCACTTGCAACTAATTTTTCATTGTTTGGCTTTTATTGGATTTTATTACACTTCTCATCATATTAACGGTTGAATGATTTTTTGAAAAAACAGTTACGAAAATTTTCATTTTTATTTGTCTTAGGGGACTTTAACTAAAGGTATTAAAATTTCTTTGTTCTTCTTCTTCCTGTTAATTCGAAACGTGATAGACGCACACTGGTATCTAAAATTAGCCTAAATTCATTCAAAAACTTATGATTTTCGAAAAATGTTTCTAAACTTTTCATAAAAATTTCGAATTCTCCTCTACTTCCTTCCTCTTCTTAAAGCTATCTCGTAACATTTGCTCCACATTTATTAGGCATACCGGGGTTTGAAAGTTTACTTTTCTATTTGGAATAATGCTTCAACGATATTTCTATATTACTTGTGAAAAAAAATCTCTTTCGTTTATTTCGATTCATCCTAACTTGGCGTGGGTTTGATTGACTTTTTCTGCATCATTTGCAACTCAGTTATCATCAATTCTTTTCAGGTCAATTTAATTTCTTCTTCTTCCCTTGCGAATAAACATATTGCTTAAACTGTCCGCAAGAGTAGCAGGCTAGGTAAGAACAGCGACTAATACCTCAGCATTCGCGGGTTGAAATCTCAGTTCGGTAGAGTTTACTTTGGTCGTAGATATAGTGAGGTTTCAGTCGGCAAAGGCATAACACTTGTCGAGATCGCGTATAGGACCACTAGGCGTTTCTTCACTTGTTCGTCTTTCTGACCGTCACTGTGTTGTACTGTGAGTGATTGGCCATTTAAAAAAAGAAGAAAGTTTTGATATACATAATTGATGAGCTTGCTTCCCGCCGTCCCATTAACGTTTTGACCAATAATTAAGCAACTTACTCCGCTTGTCTTTCTTCCTATTGTAATCAGTTGTAAACTGCTCGAACACTTCTGTGCTCATTTTTTCTAAATTGTATATCAAACTCTTCAATATACCCATCAACCGCAGATTGAAAGAGATTTTTTTAAAGTTTGGAAAGAAAACTTAATTGGAACTTGGCTGAACGTGGCAACGAAAATGTTTCGACAGAGATTTAACTCTGATGTTGGCCATCGAGATAGCGATAATGTCAACTGACAGACTGTGTTGACAACTCTTTTTTTTTTCATAAAAAGCAGAGGAAGTTTATAGAGACAGATTGGTCAGAGCACACGGCTGCAGTAGAAGGAAGAGAGTAAGAACAGCTCTCTCTTAAGAACAACAACAAGAAATAAAAACAGGGTTTTTGCTCATTTCTTATATACTACAATAGATACAAGACTAAGTATATTTCGTTAGGTGTGTGTTTCTAAAGTCGAAAATGGAAAAAAGTTAGTCATGCCCACGCAATGTAACACAGTATCGATAATTATTTTTTCCTCTTTCCTTTAAAATTTTAAGATAAAAGTCTTTGATGAAAAGGATCCGTTTAATTGTGTGTGAAAGAAGTCAGAACAATATGGAGCAAGATGCCAAGGACTTGGCTCTGAAATTACTTCCCTGCGAAACTGGTCTTTAAGAAATGAATGATAGGAGAAGATATTCATATCTTCCATCTATCATCATCTATTCATCTATTATTTGCAATAGTCGTAGCTTTTACTTCTCTCTCTCTCTTGAGAGGTAAATGATCCCAGTTAGGAAAGAGGTTGCGACATTTTAATCGGCCAATTAAGAGGAATTCTATTTTGTCATGAAACTTTTATACCCTGAAAACAGTTCTCTACGTCTATCTACGTCTTCGTCACTTCATCTATAAACATAAAAAATTTTTAATTAGAGTTTTTTTAAAGGCTCGCATTAAAGTAATCACTTTACCATTAAAATTTAATGTTAATTAATGGATTAAATTTTTGTAACAAATTTCTTGAAAAAGTTTCCCCATTTTCGCTCAAAAAAAAAAACAAATACAAAAAATATACAAACTTTAATTGTAATTTAGCACATGGACAAACAGTTCGAGAGAGCTTCAAACCATTAATCATTCAAGCATTCGAAACTGCTCTACTTGGTGTATTTATAATTAATTTTTAGAAAGAAAAAAAAATAAAACATATATATATTCTCTATAAGCATTAGAAACTCTTACAGAGGAATACAAGTAAGTGTATTATGATGCGGAGAAGAATTCAGGTAAAATTGAATGTTTTTTTTATTTGAACATAAGTAGCAGCAATTTCATGCTTTTTAAGTTTTAACGAAAGGAGAGATAATAAGAATTATTAAATTAAAGAATCGCAGAAAAAGAAGCAAAAATAAATAAATAAAACATGAAAAATAATACATATGTTTAGATAATTCATTAAGAGATACCAAGTAAGATGGATCATCACATAAATAGCCATCACTTCTAAGACATGAAGTGAAATGTAGTCGCAAGCAACGAAAACTTTACTATGCAACTTTACCGCAAGGGGTAAAAGGCTAAAAGAAAATTATTTAATTACTGAAAAAACGAAAATTTTTATATAAAAGTCTCATAAGCATTCAATTGTTTGATGAAGAAACGAATAAGTAGCCGAATAAGCAAAGAATCGCGACTAGCAACTTAATGGTTGCGGGTTCAAAACTCAAGTGCGACAAGGTTTTCAAAATCCATGCTTTGTAATACACGGACACTAAATAGATGGAAATGAAAGTTTTTTAGACTTCGTTGGCATCATTTTGTACGCCATGTAATCGGTTGATTTTCGTCGAGCTAAGGAACCCGTTTCAAAATTATTCGCTTCAATTATTCGAAGCAATGCAGAAAGGGATGCATTGAGTTACCAATTTTATAATAAACTTAATATGCCATCTTATACGTGGTTTTTTTTTTCATAAAAACGGGTGCGATTGAATAATCAGTGATTTACAATTTTCCATGAAAACTTTCTAAACGCTTGAGTGAATTGATTTTTCTTAACAATTGATGCTCATTAGAACATTAAAATCGTTTTGTTTATTAAAAATTAGTTTAATTAAAAAAATTAAAAAACAAAGAGAGCTAAGACGAAACTTAAAATCATTTCGATTGACTCTGAATTTTTTCAACTATTATTACAGCCAAAAAATATGAACGATACTATAGCGAGCAAGTCAAATACAAAATCTATTTGCAGACCAGTAGCATTAATTAATTTAAACTTCATTTCGCACAATTTCACACTATCCTAACATGCCTTCAGTTCTCCTCGCCAATAACACACGCAGTATTCACTTTTCTCTTATCTCTAATGACATAGTCCTTCTTTGATGTAGTTTAGATGTACATTATATTGTGCGCATAGGTAGGAATATAGGTCGTTTTGGAACCTAGACAAATCGTATCAGTATTAAGTATTCACAGGTGGGAAACGCCTTTAAAACGCTAGTTATTTGTAAATCATTCTATTGACATCCGAACAGCGGCTCGTGTCATGTGCACTTACACGGATTTCTGCGGATTTTACGGCGGTCGCCAAGACCACTTAACTTATTTTCGAAAAGAAATTGGCGTTGGCCAATTGATCACCGTGTTCGCGTCTTCGAGCGGTAAAACCTTCCCATTTCCAATTTTATTACTTAAGCCGAACTTACAACTAAAATTACGTAACAATAACTTAAACCTAAGTGTAGATCATGTGGCAAGCGCGTCTTGTGACTTTGGTCCTCATACAACTGTTGATTGGAAATAACTTAGGAATAGTGAGAGTAGCTTACACAACGAATCCTGATTATCTATCACCACAAGCTTTAGCTTAATTGTACCTATGAAACTGAACTACATTTTGTAACCGCTGTTCCAATACTATTCTATATAATCGATCAAATTTTTGGAGAATATGTGTGAGAATTGTCGTCTGTTTTTAGCGATTATCTCACTTTCTCTCTTTGCTTGTCGTGGCCGTGCTTGCAGAGGAGTCATTACCCCTATTCAATTTATTCATATTCATATGCCACCTTTCTCTTCCAACTATTGCGGCTGTACAGATTTTAAATGATTTAAAAGTCCTAAATGAATAAAAAACTATTTTGTGGTATATAGTTACGTGAAATTCTTATATGTATTGTATGCACTTATAACAATAGCTCTCTCGTTGCTTAGCAAGCCAAAGGGAAAATTAGTAGATGACTATCCTCATCCTTTGACTATGAGCGGTAAACAAAGTTGTTTGAAATAATGTATTTTGACATTAACACTTAACTAAGACGAAGATGCTTACGGATAAACTGAATTCATTCTCAAAATATAAATTGAAGACATGAACATATGGGGTAGACAGACAATCACATTGATGACTTAATAACGTAAGCGATAAAAGCAATATAATAAAATATGATTATATTTGAATTCGCGCGACGATCATAAAATGGAAAAATTAAAAGCAATAGCGTTAATAATAAAATATTTCAACACTATCTCCCATCAAAATTTTTAACTAAAATGTTTAGCTTTTTATTTAACCTATGGCACCTGTTGCCGATAATTGTGCATACATTTACATATGTGTCTATAAAATATTTTTTATTTATCAATTTGTTTTTTTTTTTTTTTTTTTTAAAGTCACAGGTAACTGGTTTTTTTGTGTGATAATTGCACAATTAAACTTCATATGCGTGTCGTATGTTCATTAATTAAATCCATTTGCACAAACACATACAAGTGCGAATAAATAAAACATAAAGAAATGGAAAAGAAAAGCAAAGCAAAAGGAATGCCCATATACTATATATATGTCTACTGATTGTATATAAATTCTATAAGCATTTCATTGCCGTGGGCTCAATTATTTGCTTTGAAACCATTACTTGGCAAAAATCGTTAATTTTTGTATATATTTAGTTGCTGTTATGTTACGTAGATAGAGCTAAGTGTTTTTTGCTTTTTTTTTTTTTTTTTTTGTGTTCATATTGTTGTATATTAATTGTCTTGTTTGTAACAGCAAAGCAAAATAGCAAACAAAAACAAAATGAAAGAAGAAATGAAATAAAAAAAAAAAAAAAAAACAAATGTGAATTATGTTTTTTAATTGTAGTTAATTTGTCTGAATTATTTTTTTAATTTCACACCATATTTCACGTCACATACGTACGTTGGGAAAGTCACTTTCGTTCTTATGCCTCGCACATATATACAAATATTATAAGAAATTTTGTAACATTTTTATTATTATTATGATTGTTTATCTCTTCTTCGCTTTAAACTTTCCATTTCAAAATTTTATGGTTCAAAATTTTACAAGTCACAAAAAGCCCATTAAAAAATTAAATACCGCGCGTGTAATGAAAAAGTCAGTGACATTAAGTATATATGATCAATAAGTACTAAAAGGCTATGAATAAAAAATATTAAAACTAGTTCGCTGTGGTACGACGATTACGTGGCGGCGATCAAAAAGCGGCAAGACTTTGTAAATTAGATCAAAGAAAGCTACGCCGCTTTGGTTAAAAAATAGAAAGATTATGGGATTAAGATAAAGAGTAAGTAGAGTAAAAGTACGAGGACTATGCAAATATTTTGTATAATAATTTGATCATGAGGGGACTGTGTTCCGAAAGAATATCGCGGTTATTCACCTAAGAATAAAAATATCGTGTCACAATTCGATGAAAAATTACGTCACACTCGCCATATTCTTCTCCAAATCTAGCCCTTAGCGACTATGATCTGCTTGTAAATCTCAACATAACGCTCAAGGGAAATAGATTTGAATCAAATGATGAGATTTTTGCTGAAAGTGAAATGAATTTTAAGCGTCTTGACAAAACGTTCTATAAAGATGGCATAAAAATGTTAGGGAAGCGTTGAACTAATTGTACAGGAAAGAATGCTGAAGAGTAAAGTTGACCTTTGGAGAAGAAAATATTATTTTTCTCATTTAATCTCAGAATTTATTGAATGATGATTACTTGATTAACGTCACTTAACTATTTGTTCCAGCGCGTCTTCTAGCTTCTCTTTCAAAGTTAACCGCTTTCCCTGCTTGGCTATTTTGTCGTGTCTGTGTCCAACCTAAAGTAAGTCAATCGTCGTTAATTTTTTGAAATTTGTTCAACGTTTCCTTTATCACAAAGTGAGTAGTTGATCGACTCCTTTTTGTTACATATATATTTTCCATTGCTATTGAAGCGTATATTGAACGATTTAGTTTTGTAATTTCTTTGGACGAATCAGGTGTGTTTGCGAATAGTATTTTTAGATTCGAATAGGCGCCTTATAAACACAACTGAAGGCTCACTAAAGGGTCAAACTGATCTAAATCACATACATCTGCTTTCGAAGGTCTTGGTTCGTCACTTTACAAATCGAATGACAAATGTATCGAACAACTATCCATCCATAAAAGTATAGCAAATCACTTTCGCATGCCAAACAGAGTGCACTTCAATAGAATCCTGCTAAAATAGTTTCATTTTTGCACACACATGTAATCGCTTAACTGCGCCAGAGTGTATGTAAATTTTTTATTGAAAAAAAAAGTAGAAAAACTCAAAAGTAAATAAATAAAAAATTGGATCGTTAATCGCACTTAACACCAATTGAACTTTATAGCGTTAAGCTAAGATTATCAACATGACAAATGTTTCTCTTGCAAGTCATGATAGGTTTTGACTTTAAAGTCTCTAAATGTGATTATTATTTATGGAGAATAATTTTTTTTTTTTTTCATTTTGTTGTTGCAAAATTTTCAACTTTTTTATGTTATAATTTCAGGAAAGACCATATGTAGCACATGTGTATGTTACATATCTCAAATTTAAGATGAAGTCTTGCGAATGCACATTCTCTCTTCAAGATGAATGTATTGTGAATGAATACAAAATGAAAGTGACTTTTGATCTTTGTACAATTTTTCTGGAATTTAATGAATTTTTTGCAATTTTTCATTTTTATTAATAGTACGATTAAAATTTTAAACAAGGCTAAGATATCAATTTAAACTAGACAAGTCATGCTTGTATGTATTGGATAAAGCAATATTCATTCATTAATTCTGTTTGGAGCACTTTTATTTTATTTCCTTTCTTCTTTAAAATGTTTGCCTCAGTCAAGATTTGGACGACTTTAAGACATATCCACGCTATGCGTATTTGTTCCGTTGACTTTCTTTCGGCAATTAAAATCGTTATCGGAAATTAGGATAAGGAACACATTTTTAAAATAAATTCTGCGGTTTAGCTTTAGGCTTTAACAGGCGAATGAAAACAGCGATATAACAATCTGGGTCGCGTGACATTCTAAATGAGCGCATAAGCTTAACGCTACAGAGTTGCTTACTGATCTCTGCTGGTACCTGCAAGAATGAACTCTAGTTTAGTGAACAAATTAGCCAGAAAGACAACAACTATTCCTGTTCTTGAAGGCTGACTAGTATTACATGCTAAATGATATTAGGAGGTAAGTTTTAATAGAAAAAGGTTATCCATCTCTATGCCAATTGACGAACAATCGTTTGGCAAGCTTCCTTTCCAAGAAAAATAATAGCGTTCTTATAGGTTTTTTCTATTTTATAACATTATTGTAAAATTTATTTTATTTATTGAACAAGTAAGAACACAATGCTGGGTCAGAGCCCGCATAATTATGCATTTATTCATATACCTATTTTTAAAACAAGGCGTTATCGGGGAAGTGGTCGAATAAGCAGTTCGAGCCGAACAATTTTCAATAGGGTTTCTGCTGACGAGCACCGTCCCCCTAATCAATTTATGACTTTCTTTTAAATTCTACAGCCTTGAAAAATCTAAACTTTTTATTACGATTTTCACTACCATAAATAATTGAATAACAGTCAAATAAATCAAATATTGGATAGAGAGACTACAACATCTCCATATATATTAACTTAGATCAACTTTGAAGTTTAGGCTTTGTGTGATCTCTAATTGGCATAGTAAGTGTTGCGACCCTAATGACACATCTATCATGCCATAGCCCTCTGTAGCAGGTTGCATAAGTATGGAACGAGTAAAGTATTCAATTGAGTTGAGATAAGAACAACTCGTTTCTAATTTTAATAAATTATGTCATGCAAATACTTTTTTTTCTATACACTAATAACTTTCATATAAATAAAATCCTTCTCATTAATGTTGTACGTGTAGTGAGATAAATTAAACCATCATTTGACTATTTATTTACTAGTGATACATCACCAATTGGCAATACTTCGTAGTGTATAGTTAAAAGCAAAATACCTAAAACTCTCCTCTGGCAATACCAGTAAGATATAATTTAGTTTAGTTTTACATCGTAACTTGACAAAATCACTTTCTTTTCGTTCGATGAATTCTGAAATTAGTGAAAAATTTGTTGAAATTGTTAAGAAATTACATTAAAAACTGCAGAAAAGCTCTCGATTATATATAGAAATGTTTTCTTTGTGAAATAACATAAAAAAAAAACAAATAAAATTTTAGAAAATTTCTTAAGCCTAGATGAACGAACTTTGCACTACTGATATGTTTGCATATATTTGGCTGGTTAATGTTCTTAAAAGAAAAATTGGGAAAAATCGTAAGAGAAAAAAGAAGTTTTTGATTAAATTAGAATTCGTAAGTTTTCGTGTAAACGTCGCGTGTGTACGAATGTGTTATTCATTGCGAGGGTATATCCCCTATTACAGATAAGTTAATTTCTTTACAAGATAAAAGAGAAAATCGAAATTAAAGTTCCCATAAGTTTTCCTTTTTTAATGTAAAATAAGAAATTATTTTAACAAAACTATAGCAAGTGGAGGAAATTACGCTTATATATCTCCAGTTCCCTTAACCTTAATGATAAAAATTTTGCGATAAAGTTCGTCTCTCTGGGTAATGGAACAACATTTTAAATCATTTCGTGTCCGTTTGTGTAATGGGCGTAACAAAGTTGGACATTTATTTGGCCGTTTATCCAAGGTGAGTAGGTATTATTATATGTTTGCTTTATTTGTGAATCATTTTATAACAAATTATTTGTTTATATGCGAAATGTGAAAACGTTTACTATTCAATGTAGAATGAATTTTAGAAGATTCTGCTGATCCACTAGTCGAAACAGATTGCTATTCGCATTTATTTAAATTTTTCTTAGTTAGAGGTATGTTTGTGAGCAGAAGATGTCCCTTTTGTAAGTTTTTGGGGTTTTTAGTTTTTCTTTTAGTTTGTTTTATCACCGTCAAAATACTGTCATTTTAAAATACCATCTATGATGTTATGCTGTTTCAAATTGACAATGCAAGCAAAGGGATGAAAACAAGAAGATAAATTGGCGTTCTTTGTAACATAATACGACGTTCAAGCTTTGTAGCATGATCAAAATAGCGTTTTGGATTACGAAATCTGATATTGTCACGGATGCTATAAGGCTAGTCGTGCTTAAATGTTGTTGTTAGCCTATGGGTTTGAACAGGGGCACTTATGTACTTGTTTTATTTCGCCATAGCAGACCAAAAAAAAGAGGAACCAAAACACATTTTTGATATTTTTGACATATTGGAGAAGTCGTATTGCTAGCGCTGCCAGCGACGCTAATGGGGATTTATATTCCTAGTACTGAGATTCGGCAGTTAAATGTAAGACGTAAACGGCATTTTTGAATTACAAGAATTTTATGCTGTTTTTGACATAGATGAGAAAATAAATCGAGTTTTGGTGCTTCTGGGGTATATTTCTGGAATTATTTGGAAAATTTAATATGCTTTCGAGGCATATCTTGGCTGATGGCGTTATGTCCGTTAACCGTTATTGGAAGCCTGTATATCAGGAAACAACGACTCTAATCAAGTTTGGTGTATAAATTCCTTATTTTCTAATATTAATGGCAAACAATGATGATGACCTTGTTAAGGACAATTGAATTTGTTATTATCTTTTGAAAAGATTCTGATACCCTACAAACCCGTAACTAGATCTATGTAATACGTAGCAACGTGAGTGTTACAATGAAGTCAATAGACTCACTGCACAGTTGCAATTATAGTAATAAAATGTGAAGTACATGTAAATTTTTATATTTATATATATGTATATAAAAGTATTTCCTTTTGAAACCTGATTTTTTGACCCAATTTCTCCTTTTTCTTTATGGAGCGATAATCAAATCATTACATCATTTTTATAGGCGCGTTAATAATACTTTAAATGAAAAATGCAGGAAAAAAGAGTAAAAAAAAAAAAAAAAAAAAAAACAAGAACACAAGTAGCCTTCAATATGCATAACGTTTACATGTAAACTATTTTCCAGCGGCACATACACAATATGCCTTCGCTTAACTCTAACAAATATGCGAACTAATAAAATATTGATCAACATTAAAACAAAGTTTAATAGTGAACCGTAGCCGTGGCAAAACAATAAAAAAAGCAAAAAAAAAAAACTAATTTATGATAATGAAAGCATATTTTCTTGAAAAAAAAAAAAAAAAACCCGCAATCGTGGATTATCCTGTAGGCCATTATACTGCAAGAAATTAAAAAAACGGAATTTACTTGTTGTCGTTATTCATGCATGTGCACACACCTACGGAAATTATCAGAGCGGTGGTAGTTCAGTAAAAACGGGGGAAACTTTTCTCATTTAAAGTAATTCTTGATTGTGTAAATCTAGATCCCAGCCACGAATTTAACGGGTCGATTGCATATATTGTAATTCTTCGAAGACATCATTAGATGTTTCGTTAGAGCACAAGATTTTAGTATGGTAGCAAAGAAAAGAGCTGACGATTAAGCTTAATTGGGCTGATTTTTCTTTTGAAATGTGGATCACGACCCGAAATAATGGTTGCGCAATTTGAAAATGATGCACGTTCCGATCAACTTCACTTTGAAATTGAAGAATTTTTTAGAATTTCAATTCAGCCTGATACAATGATGATTTTTTATTGTCACATATGTATCTACATACACATATATATTGTGGTAGAAAATTCAAATTCACTTGACGTTTATCGCATTTTTGAAAATTTTTGTTTTCTTTTTAAGCACCTTTTTGCTTGTTTCTACTACGGCTTGAAAATTTTCTTAACGGTATATTGTTCTGAAATATATAAATGTACGTATGTCTATATTCACTTATCATCGTTGTATTGTCTTTCACAGAAAAGAGTGTGAAACTGTGTCAGTAATCTCAAGTAGTGTTTTGTCCGCTCTTGCTTCACTTTTGAATTGCTTTGAAAGTGATACGCACTGTTAGACGTTATTGGCAGGAATGCGTTTAGAATTGTTGATGCCTTCTTAACTGATTATTCTCAATTTTTTCAATTTTATTATTGTTAGTTATATGGCTTGAAGCCATTGAGTTGGCATTATATGGGTGTTGTTATATGTTATATGTTATACGTTACTAATATTGTTTAGTAAGTATGAGTATAACGCCATGCACTTCAAGTGTGCACCACATCTATTTTAGATTATTTATAAGGTTCCAATAGCCATGCTTAGATTTATAAATTAAACACCTTTAGTAAACGGGTCAGTAGCAAACAAAATAAATGGAAATGATGTTAAACGTTGCTCATAGCTTGAGAATAAATTCATGTAATAACAGCATTATTTATGTTCTTTAAGTTAGAATCAATCATAACCAGATCAGACCTTTATGAATTTTGTTTGCTAACTATAGGAAAGGGCTGGTAAATGAATTTATTTGCTTTTAACGGGCTTTTTAGATAAGTCATGACTTCACATTTGCAAGTTTTGCGAAAGGGAGGAAACAATTGAAGACCACGCTAAAACGAGTCTTTTATACCTTCTATTATTATTATATTTTTCAAATTAGGAAACAATAGAATCTGACTTCCTTCACTATGACATACACAGCTTTTTTTATTGAGGAACACTTGACGATTGATCCAGAGAGCTTTTTCATCTTCAGATTAATGTTTCAAATTCGAAGAGCTATTGGAAAGTACATTGCGTTCAATGCGTATTTGCAGTTCGAGTTCGTATGAGCAGCGGAGTAGGTAATACCCGCGACGAGTAAGTGCTCGTGGGTTCAAATCTCCATAGTTCACTTCGGTTGTAGCCATAGACAGTACACGTCCACTAGACAGTAGCCACCAGCTCCCTATTTCTTCCTGCCTTTTCTCTTTCTTTATTTGTTTCTGACCGTCATCGCGTTACGCGAATAAAGGACGTCCCCTACTTTTATATTTTAATGCCTTCAGTCGCTGGCATCCTAAACCGGATAAAGCAAGTTTAACAAGTACTAAAAGAAAAAGTGGAGGAAAAATCTATGAATGAATAAAAAGATAGATAGAAATAGATTCTTTCTCTCATTCTTAAATCAAATCGAAACGGGATTGAGAGCAGATCAAGCTAAATTAGAGAATTAGTAGGGTGGGTGGGAACGATGTGTGTTGAATTTCTGGTGAAGAACTCTCCAAGGGCACTAAGGCAGGGCGAAAAGGTGCATAACCACGATGTAAAAACCACACATGTGGCAGCTCCAAGACTAACTTCGAACAGCAATCGACAAAATAACTCTTATGTAAGATAACGAAGAACAATTTATATATTTTTATGAATATGCGCTCGTAAGATGTCACACTCGGCTAATCAGAACTTTTATAAAAAATAACGGGAGCAAGGAATTTTCATATATTCTTATGAATATGCGCTCACAAGATATCACACTCTGACAAAAGGGCGCAATTGAGTGTTACAGCTACTGCTGGAGTTGGGCTGCTGTGAATGAAAATCGCCGAAGGAAGCATCTAATGAGCTTGGCAAAAAAATGGCAAACGAAGAACACAAGACACAAATCTTTAACCTTACGAAAGATAAAACTATACGAGAAGAAATTCACTATAACGGGAACAAATTTGTTGCCAAATCTTTTCTTTATCAGTCAAACCCAGATGGATGTGATCAATTTGAAAACAATAGTAAGAGAAAAGTGATAGTTCTTTCTCTTCTTTTTCTCCAATCTATTGTGAGAATTTCTGCCCTAAGCCTATAAAATATTTATTACCATCCAGCTCGTAGCCTTCATAATAATTCATGTGAGGTAGAATTCTAAATTATGTTACTTACATGTCTTGTGTTTGTTACACTTAAAACTCTGTAATAGGTTACATTTCGGTACAAATTTTAATCAACTTTACCTGCAAGGTATCTAAGATTCAATTTAAGACTAATCTACAGTTTTCTTCTTATTTTTAATGAAGTATTTTGTTGTAGTTGCAATTTTTTTTTCATTTTTGGGTCACACGATGTTCTTTAATTAAATGACCCGTTTTTTCCGTCAATCAGTCAGTCAGTTATAACAAGTTCCTTGTATGTTCTGCATATATATCGGTGCAGTGTATTAATCTCATTACATACTAGTACATATATGTGAAAATACACAGGATTACATATGAAAAACTATGATCAATTTAATGAGAAAACTGCCGAAAAAAAAAAAATAAAAGAAAAAAATAAAAGTCAGGTAAAAAACTTAACAATATTTCGTCAAAAACCCCAAACATGCAATCAATGATTTTACTTATTCAGCCGGTAACTATGAATGTTTTGTTTTGTTGGTTGTGGTGAGTAGCTTGTTTTGTTCTCTCATTGTTTGCCTATTGTCTATCGGTTTGTCCGTCTATCCGCCCCACTAACTGTCTGCCTACAGGTGCTTCTTGCTGATCGATATGTATGTATGTATATATATATATATGTATGTATGTATGAATGTATATATGCATATATATAAATATACGTGCACTGACAATATTACACCATTATATGCGCGCATATGTGTCATTTTTGAAGTAGTAACTAAGTTGAATTCTCATGCCAATCAATACCAAAAAAAAAAAAAAGAAGAAAAACAACAAAAATATATATATATTTATAAAAGAAAAATCGCATCCATTGAAAGGCAATAATTTAAAATAAATCCAAAAATGTATTAGAAATTCTTGATTAGCTCGTACAATGATTGTTATAGGTATGACTGCAGCTAGTCAGTAAATAGTCAATGTTCAGTCAGAGCCGCTTTACGAAACAATCTAATTTTATATTTGACAAATGTCAACAAAATTCTTTCATCATTTAAAGACAAAAGGTGCCCGTCAATAGTCCTTTGTGTTCGCAATCTGTAATTTCACATCAATACCGATTTATAAGTGAATGTGAGTTCATAAAATAAGCATTTTTTTATACGTTTTATTAATTAATAAAAGTCTACCTAATGATGTGTCTTGCAACGTTCAGGAAGAAGTCCAAGAAATAACAATATCCAGAGTAATCGATAACGTTATAGTTGATTTATATTAAAAGTTGCATACGTTCGCATCTTTTTTTTTTAAGCATGCCGACCTCTTCCTATAAAACAGCTGTGTTTCGAGCCGCAGAATAGCTGGTTTCTTATTTATATTTTACTTAAATCATACATACATATATTATATATTATATAACAGAAAAACGGGGATTAATTTGACGCGGGCCGCCTCTATAGAATGTTTAGGGAAGAATCGCAATTCGAATGGTCACGTCCAAGGCAGAAAAGATTTTTTTTCTTTTTTTCAAATGTAGAAAGTCCATAATAAAACAAATTTCCCTTTCTGAAAAATTTATAGTCATATAGTATACCTTATGTAAAAATATAACCAGACATTATGAAAATCTTTGATTTTGTTCTTCAAAAGACTGGATGTCAACAGCAGAGGAATGCGGTAAAAATGAAAATTCTTACTTATTTCCTCTTTTCATTCAATTATTGGTCTTTCTCTTTCTTCTCTCTATCTCTCTTTATTATCTTTCTTACCAGATTTTTATTACTTTTTTTAAAATACGTTTTTGTACTTGTTTTTTTCCTTAGCGCACATCTCCCTATTTCCTACTTGCCTACATAATACCTACCTTTTCCTTTATCCGTTACTTATCATCTTAGCATCATTTTTTTCTGCTCTAGCAACTTCTTATCTCCCCTTCGTCGTGTTCCTGCTTTCTTATCCTTCTACTTTCCTATTCTCTCCTCTATGCAAGATTATTCCAAGACCACCTACTTAATCTTACTTTCCTATTTTTACATTCAAATCTCCTTAATACTTAGCCTTTACTCACTATTCCCCTTATAAGCCGACTTCTTAATTCAAAACTCTTGATCCTCTTAGCTCCACAGGCTACTGTTCTATGATCACGTATCCTTCCTTTATTTACTTTTATATTTCGCATTTCCCTCAACTATTAACTGCTTACTCTTCTAGCCATTACTCTGTCTATTCCATATCGATCTGTTTTCTTCTAAAACTCTTCCGATTACTAAAGTTTTTCTCAAAAGTTTGAATTACTTTTAACAGCACTTCAAAAGGATCGCTTTGTTCTATCGGCGATGTGAGAGTATATCAGGTTCCTTGAAGACCGTATATAGTTTTCTTACTTGTTTTACTTTAAATGTTTATGTGGACGGAATGTGTGTGTCAAAGGTATTTTTTTTTTATTTATTTATTTATAGATATGTTTTACTAGAGTCAAAATCGTGTTTACTCTCGAGCAACTTTGTTAAGAAGAATTTTTCAAAAATCTTAACCTTTGTTATGTTCATCAAAGTAGGTTTTTTTAACGGAGGCATGTGTAAAGGTATGAAATAAGTTTCTTCTTCAAATAATGTTCAATAAATGTAAGCCAAACGTAACAAATATTTTCATTTTGTTTATATGACAAGACACACAAGATAGAGAGACGCAAAATATATGCAAAAAGAAAAAAGAAAAAAAGCAAAAAAAATCGCGCTTTCTTATTCGTTTTCAATTTTTCTACTTCTGCTCATAAAAATATTCAAATGTATATAATTTGAGATTTTTTTCATTCGCAAGAACCGAAAGCGTAGTATAAAGGTATTAAGGCATCGCCTTCATTCGGTAGATAATTCTAGTGATTTTTATGGACAATTTTACAACATATAATACACAATGCCACAAACATCAAGCAAGCATTTTAATAATAATGCCCTTAAGTAATGCATTCTCGCATACCACGAGTGGCCATCAAGGCATAACTAGTTACCTTTTTTTTTTTTTTTTGCGAAATTAATATAAGCAAATGCATAGGGCTTTTTTTTTCGTGTCCTACCGCTCTTAGAAATAAATATGTAACCGTCAACAGTTAATAATAAGTTTTTAAGGCGAAAATATTGATATATGTGTTGCTGGCTGTGGTGTTGTTTCGAAGATCATTCAAAATCATTAATCAGTGCGATACATGGCAGATAGCTTTCGTGTTTTCTTTTTCTAGGCTTTTGGGCTATGAAAGTGCAAATGCGCATGCACATGCGATGTGACATGCATATATGTATATATATTTGTATACGTGCTTTTGCTATATGTGTAGGTCATATATGTTTAGCTATATTACCTAATTCATTTCTAGAGAAAACATTAAACACGTGATGATGTTTTTGCCACAAACTGTGTTTTGTCGGTTAGTGTTGATGTTTGTTATTGCTGCTTGTGCTGCTTCTGCTGCTAATGAAGTTGGCAATGATGATGAGTGAGTAATTTGTGATTTGACTTTGTTTCCTTGCTGCCTGCCTGCCTGACTGACTGGCTGTTTGCCTCACAGACCACAGACTTCAATGCATGCAAATTAACAAACGGGGGGGAAAAAAAAATAACGAAAAATAAAAAAAAATAAAAATCTAAAACACATTTCAGCACATCAGCTCTTAATGTTCATTAACCGTGCTATTGCCTATACTACAGACGTGATGTTTACAATGAACTTAACGCTGGTTGGTGTGGCATTTATTGTCATGTGCACGAGTATTGATTAGTTTTTGTTAGCTTGTTCGCCTCATACACAAACGAGCAAGAATTTTAAATTCAGCTCTGCCCGAATCTATTAGCGCCTATCGCTGGTATGCGAACGATATCGGGTAGTAAAACAGATTGAGTAGCACTTTGCTCGTTACATTAAAAGTATTAATAAATAAAATGTGCAAAGCTATCTCTAATTTTTTGTTTATATACAATTTTTTTTTTTTTAGAGATTTATATGATGTACAGCAAAGACGAACACTATCAACTCAAAAAGTTTCAAATAGTCTTAAAATCGTAAATTATTACATCAATCAATAAATTCTCAGTCAGACACATATATGACCATATTACTGACAGACAGACTCATATGATTCCTGGATAGTACCAACCTTTAGACAGTTTAGTTGAAATTTTTATGACATTTCGACCATTAGCTTACAAGTCACAGTATTTGCCTCGCGTCAGACGATGTTCGCCGGTTACTGTTCACCCCGTTGACTGTCTGTACGACTCTGAAGTGAAGTAATGAATCCACGTTTCATTCATTGTCACATACGGTATGGAAAAATTCCTTTTATCTCACCTAAACTCCGCCAAACAACTCTTTGAGTCATCAAGACGTTGTTGTTAAAAGTGAATGAATGCAACGTTCGCTTCGGATAGAGCGGTTCTCATAACCAAATGTTCATGTAAAATGGTAAATACACGGCGTTCTGATATCTTTAAAGGGTCAGGTATCTCATTTCGCTTTTCAATTTTCCAAGACCATTTTTTCCCGATGATTTTTTGTCGAGTTCAGGCGACCAGACCGTGCAACATCATCGGTGTAGTTAAAGTTAACAAACCACTTAGATATTTTTCCCCATCAAGAAGCAACGTCTAATCAAAATCCGATTACAAAGGTAGCACAACAACAATAACTTGTAACTTGTAAACCAATTGTTGGACTTTTGAGAAATTTCGACACGTGTCCTTTGAAGATTGACACGTGTCCCAGGATCTGCCAACAGTGCATTCACCAGACAGGAGATTTATTGATTAATATGTTAAGTTAAAGGGAATCAATTCAAATTTTCTGTTAGTTTATTTAGTTACTTCCTGGACTTTCACTTTTCAATAGTGTACTCTCGGGAAACATTTAACAAGTCTAATAAACTTGCTTTTGGGAGGTATAAGGAGAGAAGATAGCCATCAGATACATATCATACATCAGTCCGATACATATATTTAAGTGCAATAGAAAATATATGGTCATGGACCATACCTTATCATATCATGACTTGCTCTCTTTCTTTTTAGATGACTTAAATGCACTTCGTATCAATTTCTAGATAATTTTTTTAGTCGGAATGGATTGGAATGGGTGACTAGGTTTGAAGAATTCCCGATCGCGCTCAGCACATTCAAGTTGATAAAGCGAAAAGAGAAATGTGCGAACAACATTATCAACTGATAATAAAATTCTTTAGTTACATAATCAAAAATTTTTCTTTTCTTCTTTTTTGAATTTCAATTTGTGCTTATTTATGTGTCCCAGGCTATATATACATGCTTAATGCTATTTTCGTTATTTTTTGGCCTTTTTGAGTGTGTGTCTTGGAAAAACTAAGCTTAATATTGAGGGCATTTGACGTTTGGCAGGTACGTAAGTAATTGAAAGGTATGACCATGTCTTCAATACAAGACAAAGTTTATTGTTATTTTATTTTATGTAGTGGCATACCAAACTTTGACTTGACTAAAAATTAAAACGTTGTCGATATATGATCTTAGAGAAGTCGGTTTAAGTGTTTTTTTTGCGCTTAAAATGTTAAATCAATTATAGAAATTTGCTGCGGTTTTCACCGGCAGTATATATTTTGCCACTCCGATATATTTTTATGATATGAGAAAGTTTCTAAAAAAAAAAAAAAAAAATCAATATATTTGATTAAACCATAAAATCACATAAACAAATAAAAGTCAATGACATTTATTTTAATTATCGAAAGGTAATAAATTATCATTATTAGTAAACTATATATGTATATAGTGTATGTTGCTAACAATGAAAAAATTAATTTAAATAAATCTTATAAAAACAATGTATATATGGGTAATAAAAAAGAAGAAGAACAAATTTATGTAGTTTTAAGTTTCAACCCTTTGTGAGATTTATCAAGAAAGCTATCGAATTTTATTATTATTTAAATTTCATAAAGAAATTATTTCGCTACTTTTATGCATAATTTTTTATGATATATATATCCAATGGATTTTTATTAAATATATCTAAAGTATACGCTTGTATCCATGTACGTACAACTATCCTACTACTATGTTAAAGTAAGACCAATTTCATTTTTAGTTTTTTTTTTTAAAATCTACTTCGGTCCCTTTTTCGGAATAGTTCCGCACAAACGACACAACACTCAAATGATATTCCTTGGAGTCAGTTTGACCTGACGGAAAGAATTCATAGTGCACAACACCAAGAAAATCGAAAGAAAGAAGGAAACCGTTAATGTCACTCCGATTTCTTTGCGACCTTGTGGCGGATTTTTCTCCACGACATGCGGTCGATGATAGCGAGAAATCACATCTTCACACGTTAATGAACATCGGAGAAAACAAAACCACGCTCAGCTTAAAAGCTAATAACGTTTACGATATGAAATTTGATAGGGAAGTCTGCCACAATGCTACCAATTTAGAACAACAATATTTTGTACTATATAAATAACTTGCTACTATTTTAGAATACAACCGATACAACGAGACATTTTTAAAACTGACAATAGGAAGAAACTGTCAAAAGAAAGCTAATAGTCGGGGCAATAGAACTGTAATTTTAAGCTTGTACTAATTGAGGACTCTCCTTAAGTGTTTAGTACTTTTTTTGTCTAACAAGAGGTAGCCAACAATATTAAAAATTATGGACACCAGCAAGGCATACGTGTTGGTAGAAGTTGTTCCATATGTTATCGTTTGAAATGACAGGTTTTCAGCTTGTTAGGTTTTCAGCTTATCGTATACGATGTGTAGCTGAGCGTTCTTTTATGCTAAACATATAAAAAATGGAATTCCTATCCTCCGCTATGCATTTATGCCAAAAATAACGGTTCACTGAACCGATGCTTGCGTCCATCTTACATAAACTATAAAAGACTATAAAAGCCAAAGCCGTAACCAGTAAAAATAGCATTTTTCGTCGTCAGCGGTTTTTCGCAACATAACCCAGCCCATTTAAACTTTTTAAAAGTTATGTTATGTGCATATCGTTCCTGTTCGCGCGGCCTAACAAATTGCAAAAGTAGTAAACCAAAGTAGTAAACATCTTAGATCTTAATATATGCTGCGGGTTTACTTTACCGAATGTGAAGAAAGGACATATTGTCGCTATACCTTCTCTTCTTTTTCACTACATGTTACTTGGAATTTCATGCATTTTGAATGTAGAGCGAAAAAGTCTCGGGTCAGTTATCGACCAAAATCGATAATGAATTTGAATTTTGGTTTCATTATTCTCGATAGCGTTATTTTGCTATATAGACACACCGATGATATCCTAAATATTGTAACGAGAAGTCCAGCTCGATGTAAAACCAATCGAGTGCCATCAACCCAAGCTCAATCCGATGATATCGTTTTTGTTTTCCGTCTCGATAACGGGACACTCAAGCTGGCCCTTACTTTTTTTTGTGGATATTTCACTTATTTATTTTTTTTCATCACTCTCACAGACTATACTGCATACTTTATTAATTTTCGGAGCTCTTTAAAGCATGCATTGTGTTTACTGCTAGAAAGAAGTTCTTTGACAAGTGGAAAGAGTGTTGTAACTGAATACTATTAGCTAGCAACTGTTAACGGCTACAATCGAAATTCATGATATTCACGTGCGTATGCATTATGTAGGTTTATGTTTAAGAAAGTTTTGTGCATATTATGTTTTACGTAATTTAGAATCAATTTTTATTTAACAGATATAAGCGTTTACATGCATAACTGCACAAAAATATTCTCACAAGCAATAGAATTTTCGTTATGGCTTTGACTTTACGGCAATAATTTAAAATACCGTTGCATTTTTTCATACCAATAAGAATGAAGAAAAAAAGCAAATGCAGTTTTTGCACGTGCTAACATATCATTAAATGCACATTTATCATTATCAACGTGTCAGGTCATGAAAGCATATCAATGTTAAGGAATACAACAACAAAAGAAAATTTACAAAGTTACACATAAGATGATTTAAAAACTCATCAACAAAAGAAAGAAAAAGTTGCATTAAAATCCATATGATTTTTGAGGGACGAAGTAAAGCGTTAAGACAACAGCAACGAATTCTAATTCAAAATAAGTAAACTTTTTTTACTTAAATTTTTCTAAAATGATTTAATAAAAAAAAAAAAGAAAAAAACGAAGAGAATCCAAGGTTTTGTGTTTTTGTAATAAATGGGAAATATATATTAACGTTCAACCTGTTGTTGTCTAGCGAAACATCGTAATCATTATCATCATCATCATCATCATCATCATCACCAGTAGTAATTCATTGAGTGACTGATAGATAGACTTGGGTGAGTAAATTAATGTATCTGTGAGAAGGTAACCCACCTTATTGACCCAAATTGTGTGAGACATTGTAAGAAAACAAATGAAAACAAGTTTAGTTTAGTTTATATAGCGCTTTATTTTTCCTTTGTTTTTTTTTTTTTATTTTGTCTTAACCGAGGCGAAATTCCAAAAACAGAAATAGAGAAAAAAAAAAAAAGAAACGACAATAGCAAATATAATGAAATTGATGGTGGCCCCTGATGGGAATGAATGGTGTTAAGCATTAAACATTATTATTAAATTGTATAGTTTTTTCTTTAAGCCGATAATGGCTGCTGTTTTGAGGCATTTTCACGCGCGCACTCAAACACCAAGGTTGACTTTAATCAGTCGAGCGAAAAATTTAACCAATCATTGTAAATTGTAGACAATGAAAAGAGTTATTTAAACGAGATAAAGTAGTTGAAAATTAAAGGTTTTACGATGCGAACTAAAGCAGCAACGGTTCAGAACTTTCACTAGAAATTTTTTTTTTTTTTTTTTTACACACACACAAACCTACATGCAGACACACACACACAAACACGAAGGTACGTACTTCTGCACGGCATATAGCGCAATTACAAGCACCCAGAAGAATATATATTGGAGAAAATATGTAAATAATAGGGATTTTTTAAAGATGAGATATTAAGAGATTACATTTTCCTTCAATAAATTCTTCTAAAATCTACCTTTTTGGCACTCTTTCATTTACTGATCAGATGAGCATCAGATAAATGTAAAGTTCACTATACAAGTTAAATAAGTCAAATATATAGCAACTAAGGCTGGGGCCGAATTTCGCATACCCACCATCATTAATATCTTCGGCGCCCCCAGCTTTTATTCCTTATTATGAAAAAGCGAATGGGATAAAATTTACTCTTCACCTTTTATTTCACTGAAAGATATTGTTAAGAGAAGTTAATCTAACACGTTGTGACATCCACCATAATTAATTGAGAATTAACATGCTTAGCTATTCGTATTCTACTCTTCAATTCTTTTTATATGATACCCATATCAAAGGTATTGTAAAGAAAATATTTATCCACTACGTCGTGACGCCCACCATAATTAGTTTAGAATTAACACACTTAAGTTGTCACCTAATAGTCTCCTCTTATTTGATACCCACATCGCTGACATTATTAAGAAAATATTAATCCGCCAAGTCGTAGCGTTCACTTTATACATATTTTAGAATTAACGCATTTTGCATTTGAAGAATGTACAAAGTAGTTTTAAGCATTCTGCAGTGTTCACCTAACCTCAGAAAAGCGAAAAAAAAACGAAATTTATTCGTTTGAAACTTTGTGTGGACATGGCAGATGTTTCAACATAAATAGGAGACCTTTTCGTAAAATAAATGCGAAAAATTCATAAATCATTAACCGCAAATTTTGGTTTAGAAAACAGGAGTTGCGATAACCAATATGGCCCATTTTCAATACCGATAATCCTATGTGAAAAGACTTCCAATATTTCTATCAAATTTGAAGTCGACAACATACACCACACAAGGACTTATATACTTAAGAGGGTTTCTGAAGTTTCCTTTTGAGTATTGCAAACATCATGGTGAAATGAGTATGCACCCTATCCTTCAGTGGTGCATATAAAAATATTTTTAGAAAGTGAACAGTGCCTCGCAAAATTTTACCAGCAAACAAATCGGTAGGCAACGAACAGACAAATGAATCGACAGATTAATGAGCAGGGTGCGAATTAGACAAGAATGACTGAGATTACAGACGGCTAATTATGTGACGAGGAAATGGAAGCACTTGTCAGTGGATAGACCATCTGATGTGCTAAAATACCAAAATACTCCGCAGTAGTCTCGGAGTCTAAATACAGAACGGATGCAAAATACTGACAGCAATATAGATGAATGGAAAGGATGGACGCACTTAGACGAAGGCGAGCGGAACACCAAACAGAGAATTTAGGTTACGTTAGGATGATTAATACGTATTATTATTAAGTATTATTATATGTTCATATTTATATACATTTCTTCTCGATAATGTACTTTATTGCTTTGTTGAGTTATTTTCATTAAAGACCCCAAGTCTCATCGCTTAACATTCGGCTACTCATGACTGTCGGTCTGCATGGTCTTTGTTGTTGGGACTCTCCTGATGTTGACTTCAAGTTTGGTAGAACCATTGGAAGTCAGTGCAGCACAAACTGAACGCAACTCTGCTTTTCTTAAAAAATGGATTTTTGTCTGTTGTTCAAAAGTTC
The DNA here is from genome assembly GCF_014805625.2 of Glossina fuscipes. Classification (NCBI taxonomy): domain Eukaryota; kingdom Metazoa; phylum Arthropoda; class Insecta; order Diptera; family Glossinidae; genus Glossina; species Glossina fuscipes. The sequence goes on from NW_023998523.1 coordinate 514,035, forward strand.
TAAATGTTAGAGAGCTGAAACTTCCCACATATATTTTGCGAAACACTTCACTCCTTACAGGCAAAATGGGTCTAAACAAGCGATTAAATTATCTTTCTTTCATTTTTTTGCCGTTTTATGTTTATTAGTCATAACGCCAACAAGACAGAGTGGTTAAAACTATTTTGTACATTCCTCAAATGAAGATATATTATCTGCCTAAAAATGGGTTAGCGCTGAAATGAATATGATAGACTTCGGAACCTGGCGAATTGATGTTTTCGTAATAGTACCAGCGATATGGGTATGAAATAAACGAATTTGGAGAATAGAATCCGAAAGCATAGTGATGGGTATACGAAATTCGGTCCGTATCGACTACAAATTGTTTTGCTCGATTTTTTCTTATGTAACTCATGAATGGATATATTATGCCTTACTCATCCTTATTAAGTAATATTATAATAATTACGTCATTAAAAAGAATATAGTAGGCAGTAAATCCTTTTATGTATATTTAAAGTTAAAAGCTTTCTACGAAACGCATGCTATGTAAGCAGTAAAGTTATTATACAGCTCGTTGGTAAACATTATAATTGGATTGTGATTAGATTGGAAAAAAGTAAAAGAATTAAAAATGGATTCGGTGGACTTGCAAATAGTTACTCGTAATAAGATATACCCTGTTTAAGAACTTGATACTAATGTGTTTACGATGAGAACTTCCTCACCTTGCAGCTAAGCATCCGCCAATAATGAAAGTCAGCATAATAATGAATTTAATATCTCGTTTATGTTTCGTGGTTACATTCATAAACAACGAAATAAATTTGCTTTTTCTTTTAGTTCTTTCTCCCTTTATTTTTTGAGTTTACTTGAAAAAAATTAATATTCACTAATTTTCTATTACGAAATTTAATAAAATGCTATAAATTGATTTGATTTGATTTCAAGTCACGATTTTGACCAAGTTCATATATGATTGCGCTATGATTTCTGGCGGTTTTAATCATTTCTCATGCATGCATACATATACATATATATATATATATATATATATAATATTTACACGTATATATATATATATAGCCTCTCTTTCTATCTTGCGCTATTTTAAGGATCTTGTCTTATTCTAAACTCATGTTATTTTATTACAATTTTTGTTGTTGTTCTTGTTTTCTTTTTAATATTACCCGGCCTTGTGTTGTTAAATTTATTTTTATTCTTTGGTTATGCGCAAGTATGTCGTTGTAGTAGTTACAAATAATACCTGTTTTCATGTAGAATAGTGCGGTTTTTAGTTGATTGTGGCATTTAATGGCACATACCGCATACATTCATACATTTGAACATACAAACATTCACTTTGCAATAAAGTTAATCTTCATCATTATCATCATCATCATTCTATGGCAGCTGAAGCTAAAGCAATATAAACGGCAGGGACACAAGAGCAGCCGAACAAAACAACAGAATCAACGGTAACATCTTGCCTAAGACATCTCTCTAATACATCATATCGATATTTCTGTTCTTTTTTTTTCGTTTTTTTTTTTTTTTTTTTTTCTTTCTTCATGCGCTTTCTTGGCTTATATGATTTTTTGCTTGTATTGTTTTTATTTTTTTTTTACGTTTCTTGTGTGCCTCCGTTGATTACCTCGATGTCAGACAAACGTTCATGCGAATAAACATACATGCAAAAAACACTGGATTTTTGCTGACATTTGTACAACAAGTGCGTTACTTCTTCCACTATGTACCTTCTATGGACTATATTACGAACAATTCATCATTATCATCATTGTCATTATTATCATCATTTCGAATTTTTATACCCATCACCGAACGCTTACGATTATATTTAGTTTGCGAAAGCCTTCGCAACACCCAAAGAGAAGCCTCGGAGATTCCATAATGGCATTTATTAATTTCTGCAACGAGTCAAATATTTCAGGCCTTTCTTTTCGTTCGTCTGTCATTCTGTTTGCGTAATATCTATGGTAAATATTCTCCTGGTCGCAAAAAGGCAGCAATCGCCTTCATATTTGACATTAAGATCTGTGTAAACACAGGTTGCTGTTGAAGTTAAGCAAAAAAACCGGTCAAATTAGACTCGGTTTTCAAAAAAAAAAATTATGGTTTTTGCTCGTGACTTGGAAAGTCACATAACAGAAAGAACGATAAACATTTAAATTTATATTCTATGGGTGGTCTTGCCGCACCTGCACAAGAATAGAAAAAATCTCCCACCCCCATAAAATGTTATATTATGTAATGCAGGGGAATTTATTGTTTTCCAATATTTTTGACTTTTTTCGGTTAACGATGATGCGTGTTAACGATTCGGTTGCAGCTAAAGGTAATTTTCTTGCTGGTTTTACTTCTATTGTTGTGTTTCGCGTCGTACACAACTAAAGTGAATGTCATCGCATAAGCAAGCATTTGATAATTCAACAATTTGAATTTTTTGAATATCAAAAACAATAACAACAACAATAACAACGTTTAATATGCCGTGCAGCAGGTTATAAATTTAAACAAACAATACAACAACAACAACAAATAAATAAATAAATAAACAAACTTTTGTTCTAATATAAGTGTAGTATAATCGATTACGTTGTTCTCTGTAACCGCTAGGTCAACGATTGTTAAACGGAAATGAAAGTTTATATGGAATACCAAATGGTGGAGTATACATCTCCTCATGCAAATAATAAAAATGCACATTTATTATGTTTGCTTATATCATATACAACGAAAGCGTAAAATATTGTAAAAAACGTCAAAGACAAATTCGTTCAATTTATGTTACAGATTAAAATGTTATGCAATTAAGTTTATTGCACATTAGAATGTTTATTGTAATCCTTTGCTCTTTCAAAAGGCATGACTATTTCTTCATAGATTACCATTGAGGCTCAAATTAGATTTCTTGTCTAAAGTTTATATAGTGTACGAGACAAAATCGTTTCAGAACCATTTACCTATTGTTTCTGATGATACATTGTGACTCTATGTGATAAGAAACATTATTAAAACATAGGTATGGATAGGTATAGGATGTATATAAGTTTACTCTTTTAAAAAAATAACTTAATTACTATTTAATAAAATGGCCTCCATTAGTGACATTTCTTAGAGTTCTAGGGAGATGTTGTTATGAAGTTCGCTTTTACTAGATACAGTCCGCATCACTAGATCGCGGATATTTTGATCAAGAGAAATGCACTTCAAAATTCTTTTACTTTACTACTTTGTCTTTCACAACAGTAGGAGTATTTATTTACAATAATATTTCTTAACAGTAGAATTATTTACAATTTATTTTGGCCGTACTCTCAGCTCAAATGTTCTTGCCCGACTCACTCTCCCTTCCACAAATATTCCATTTATGTACATTTTTACAAGCATGTTACTATACCTAAATTTATGGTTTTATTTCTAATCCCAGCCTGCTTTTCCTCTAATCGTTTTCATCAGCCTGCACCTGCATGACGAGCCTGCGATTGCTCATTTGGTTTTTCCTACTTTAGGGAATTTAGTATTAGGGAAAACTACTTAGCTGACATTAAGTGGATTTAGGATTTTCGTAACAATATTTATTTATTTATTCATTTTATTTATTTATTCTATTTACACATGAAACTCAACTGAAACAAATTGACAGTCGAGTTCAATTGACTCTTAAAGTAAATCTTATATTAATTAATATTAAAATAAATATAATAAAACACATAAGAAGGGAAAAGAAGAAAAAAAGCATGTACACAACTAGCATAGAGCCACACCCACAACCGGTAAAGGACCAAATTGCAAATGAACCCCTAAGCCATCGCAAACATGCAGAAGCTTCGCAATCGATAATAGTTAACAACAATTAATTTTCGGATCGTAATGAGTTTTTTAGGTTAAGAGCTAGTTTAAGTAAGACATAGGTAAATCACACCTATTCAGCAATGTTGCTTTAATGGACTTTGTGAATATGGTGACGTAATCTTTACATTTCAATCATATTTGTTGCTAAAGGTCATCGAGAAGAGAAGAAATTTTAAAAGACGGCGCCATCATCTTTAAAGGCTTTTAGCAGTTCACTCGTCCTTTGTTTGTGATGTTAAAGAAGATAAAGAACAACATTTCAAAAACAAATCAAGAACTTTTACTTGAAATACACAATGTAAACACACTCTCCCAGCAAATTAAATCCTGTTTATTAGAAGGCAAAGAGTCTTTTAAGGAATTTCTAATGAATAGTTTTGATTGCTACCAAGAAGAGAAACTTATTTGCCGAACTTGGTTTGGTGTTTTTACCAATGATTTGCGCATATAGCAGATCAACTCCAAACTAACTTCAGGACAAATATAAAATTTTCTTCATGGGGCAAGAACATTTTTAACACCTACTGCCGCTAACCACTAGCAGTATAGGTGGAAATGCACTGATATGTCTCGCATGTTCTGTCATATACATCGTCTGATATGCTGCATATGAGCATATATAGTAAGCATTTGTCATGTATTGTAAAGCGTCAACAACAGAAAAGTTTGCAATTTTAACAATGATATTTCTTTGCATTTGCTTGCAAGCTTCCATGTAAATGTCTGCGGAAAATCGAGCAGTGGGCGAGATGGGTGTCGTTGTCGCTCTCTCTGGTAATGAAAGCGATAAAACGAGAGTTGAAGATATTTCGCCCAATATGCCATCTATTGGGTTGATTTATTTCGAAAGGTGATAATCGTCGATTAGATTCGCCGATTGGTTCCAATTGGCGCCTTCTTGATCAGTAGACACCGAGAGCTCATCAAGAGAGTGTATCAAATTACATTCAAGGAGATTGTGCCTGCAGTGTTCTGAAATAGAGATGGGAACCTTACACATTAATAACTTAAGAACGCAAAAAAAAAATTGAGAAAATAAAATCATAAGCATAAGGACAAGACAATAAAGCTTACCCATGAAAGTTGATGAATCTATTCGTTCCTGCTGTGTTAGTCATGCGTTGTTGATAAGTGATTGAGATGATCGAGCTGAGTGTTTTCGCGGAAATTGAAAAAAAAATTAAAATCGGGCTGTAATCAAGTATTTTTTTTTAAAGGCAATTTCGGATACCGAAGAACATTGGAAAAGGGCAAAAACTGTAACGATTTGTAAAAATATTATTCAACTTTGCCATGTGTTGCTCGACGATCGTCAAATTATAGTTAGAGAGATAGCAGAATGTGTGACCATGTCTAAACAATGTTTTTGTCAAAAATTGTGTCCAGATTTAGTAATGAGGACGTACAATCACTGGTGGATGGGTAGCATGTGTGATATGAATTGAAGCTTGAATTGTTGTTCCGCTGAGCTTCTTCTCCACATTTTCAGATCCTCAGCGGCTACTTTAAATTTGTTTATAAATCTCAAAAGTGTTCTCCAGGGAAAATATTTGGATCATTTGATCATGGAGATTGAAATATTGAAAATATTGCTTGGCTTAAAAGATTTTAATGCGCTTGGAAGGGTCTAAGTTGGCGAGTAAAGTTGCTCTTCTTATTTAAGTTAGAATCCCTCTATGCGGCGTAAATCAACACGATATGCTATCTTGTTCGCGTAGGTACAACATATCGTATACGGAAACCATATAAAGGAACCAAGATATTATTGCTAAGAACTCAGTCGACGGACCATAGGCAACAATTACACTAAACGGATTTCGCCTTTCACTCTGATTAAAAAACATGTGTATTTTATGATATTTTCATTGCATATTTCTATGCGTAACAAATATTTGACAAATGTGTTTTACAGCATTTAGTGGCCATCGAACGAGTTTTCCTTTTTCAGTTGACTAAAACTTGGTACGGTATGATTTTTTTTTTTTTTTAAGTGCTATTAATTATACCGTCTTTAACTATAACGAAAAATCTGATAAAAGCTAGATACAAACAAATAAGTGCATTCATTGTTTTCTTATTTGTTTTTACATTAGTTTATGTTTTCGTTTTTTTTTTTTTTTTTCTCTTTATTTAAATTTAATTTATACAATTTCACTCTTATTGTACATGCAAATAGATAATTATGTAGAAAACGTTGTTGTTGAAGAAGTTAGTTATATGATAGAATAGCAATGAATCGCATTAAGCATTAAAAGAGTAAACGATGTACTACCGTGGCATCTCATGGCCGTGCGCAATGAAAGATATACAACAGAAGGCCCTGGGAATTAGGGTAATTGATGTTTAGCTGCACTTTTACCCGCAAACGTGGTGGACAAACTACCAAAAATTCCAATGACAATAATCTAAAGTAAATGTTTATAAATAAATTAGTTAAACGCAAACGTTGAGCTACCCTATCCCATAACGATAGGTAATTGCAACAGCTAATATCATGCATCATGAAAATATAGATATAAGTGGATGCTGTGGGCTTAAAACTGGCGTAGCATAAAATGGGAGCACCTGCGGGAAATAAACGCAAAAGCGTCCAACTTTGACGCCGCTATACAGTTGTACGTGGAAGTGATAATCTATTATCGATGAAGTTTCACGCCCCGCGATACCGCGCAAAGAAAGTGACAAATATCTAAATGTTATTGATTAGGGTTATGCAAGTACAGCAGCCTTGGAGAAGATTACACAAAGATTAATATCGGTAATCATAACCTCACTTTCTGATATCGTGGCGCTAAAGGCAATGAAAGGATAGTTAGGTGGATATGTAGCTATTCCGTGCTGAGGAAACTGAGAGTGAGAATGTCACCCTCGCACGTGAAGCGAAGCTCCGACAACTAAAATGCCGCGCATTAATTCCTAACGGTAATCCCAAGCCAAAGAGGAATTGAAGAGTACTTACGTGGATAAGGTTTACAAGTCTACACTCGACGGGAGGTGAATGTTGCTGCCAATGATACGTGCCGGGAATATCTGTGAAAAGTCCAAGTTCAGCGTTAGCTTATAAATCCAGATTTACTTATAATCACTTGTAGGGTATAAAAACCACAATATTAACAATAATAGTGTCTAGTTGCTGGTGCTTGATAGAAAAGTTTTGTGGAATTTTTTTTCCTATTTTTTTAGCAAAATAAGAAAATAAAAAAAATCAGTGGCAAATAGGCAGAGACCTCAGAAGAAAAGAAAACAGCACACAAATTGGGTTGATTATATGCGTTCAATTATTTGTTTGAGGCTGTTGAAGAGGAGACGATAAGGGAACGAAATCATCGTGCGCACTTACTGACGCATATACACGTATAAACGAATATATATATATATATATATATATATATATAAATATATATACATGGAGAGACAGACATACGTATATAGTGTTAGCTACTGTTATTATTATGGTACAAATGTTCTTTTGGGTACTATATGTATACTGGTTAATGCTTAACGGTTTTAATTTCAGATACTGAATCATTGATTAAGTCAAAGTCAAAAGTGGCAACATCATCACGTCGTCATGAGGCCGTCATGGTATCAAGATTTCTTCAATATTCCCTGCGCAGCATAACTTTCCACTTCTTTAAAGAGGGAGAAAAAATCAAAAAAAAAAAAAAAACAAAGCACACATTTGACCCTTGTACCAAATGCTGCCGCTGCTGCTAATGTTGCTACTACTAAATGTACAACCCGTAACTGCTCAATGAAAAGCAATACTCATTAAACAACACGTAACGTATGCATGTGTGCGCTTAAACAAATAGCAACTTAAGTTTATATTTCTGTTTTCCTATTTGTTCCTTTTTGTTGGATATTTTTTTTATTTTTATTTTTTTTTGGCTAAGTGGCCTTAGCCAAGGTTGCATCTTAATTAACGTTTCTATAATATGTTTTATCGTTGCTTTTCAAATCGCCAACAAAAAAAAAGAAAAAAAAAAAAAAAAAATTAAAAAAGAAGTAGGTAATAGCCTAGGAAAGTATTTAGCTTCGCTTTACGGTTTTGAAAATTTAATTTGTTAATATTTGCTCTTAGCACTGGTAACTAATACGTATTTAATGTAAAATCTCAAAAAATCTCAAAGTAACCGAATATATAACATATAAATACATATATATATATATATATATATATCTAAGCATGCGTTTGTAAACGAAGATTTTATTGAAAATTGTTTCATAAACGCATACCAAGCGTTAATGAATTTCAAAAAAGATTCAATTTAAATGTAATTAATTTTTATGATAAAAAAAAGTTCCTAGGAACGCTTTCATCCAATATAAATTTCTTGAATAGCATTATTACAGTAAATGTCTTGCGAAAAAGATGAGGAATCAAATTGAAATGGTATCAGCGCTTTTGACAACCTGCACTTACTTCGCCGCACATACCTGATTCGGGAATTACTGCATAAACGTTATCCGATCGAATGGATGGCGCATCTATCTTTTCTAAGCGCTTTTTTCCTGTTGACCTCTTAGCTCCACTAATTATTGAAAAAAGCTGTTCGGTTAGATTTTCTTTTTATTCGTTACACTGATTAGTTCTGTCATTCAAGAATAGAAATTCTCAGATACGAGGTCAGTTCCTTATTTCGTAATCTTGTATACTTGTTTTGTTTGTTTGATTAATTTCACTTTCCAAAAAAATTTGGTTTGCCATGACTCGGACACAGGTGAACGAGGTGAAAAGTAAAGCGGGGGAACACATCAAAAACTACCATAAATGATAAAATTGCATAAAATTTATTTTAATCCGATAAGATATTAAATCGACAGCATTACTAACCTAAATCTATGGTTCAACTAACCGAAAATGAAGTAAACTTGTTGTTCTACGCGTAAAAGTGTGTCGTTACATTAGATTTATATTAATACTGATAGGAATCGAATTTCAATGATTGCATATGTTGCACACTATAACACTGTTACACTCTTTCCTTTCTTAACATTGGCATGCATTGCAAAATGCAAAAAAAAAAAAAAATTTGTGACAAAACTGGGCAAATGTTTTGGTTTTTTTTTTTTTTTTGGTATACTGGAACTTGAGTTTAAATATGCATGCCAAACAATATATCATTTAAGGTGAGCACATACATGCTTACACGATATATATGCTACATTATTGCCCTGTTACGATTTGTTTAGTGTAGTGACTTGGCAAAGAGAAGTGTTTTAGTACACAAACGCTCTTCTGTTACGCGCTTTAACAAGTTTCTCTTCTAGCTAGAAGACAGAAAATAATGTGTAACAACTACTGCAAGAACTTCCGTGACATTTATAACAGTTGTGCGTTTGCGTTTGCGTTGGTTCTGCATGAAAACAATAAACAAAATGAAATTAAATGCAACGTACGTTAAATTTGTATTGCAAATGTCATGGGTTTAATCGCAAGTACGGTCCCTTACTTTGCCCACAAAAATCGTACATCGTATCATATTGTAAGAATGACCCTAAAGAGAGAGATGAAAAGTTTCCATTAATTTTGAAGCAAATACGGCCAATTTCAAGGCGCATTGAAAGCGAATAAAAAAATTATATTCAGTCGGAATGATTGAATCCCTTATATCCATCATTCTCTCTTGAAACAAAGCCCAACGTAAAAAAAACCGAAAAATCAAATTTCGAAATTACATGACATCCATAGGGATAGAACGTACGATGAAATATTTATCTTTTTATCGGTTGTAGTATGTGTGTATGTAAGGAGAAATTCCCAATTTTTTTGCTTTTCAAGCCAGAGGCATCCCAATTTTTAAATATATTATAGATGCATGGATACTCTCTGATTGGCTTGGCCCATTTTCGTTTCCAATCTTGCGCGCAATAACTTTCCATCTTTCTGCCATGTTTTTGGGGGATGGCTCCGTTTTTGCGGCCAGGAGAATGTTTACAATAAATATATTGTATTGACGGACAGATGGGCAGAGGGACTGACGGACAGAAGGAAAGAGGAACGGACGGAAAGAGGGACTGACGGACAAACGGCCAGCAGGACGGACGGACGTGGCGCCCACGATACCTTAGAATTTTGCGGCCTGAAGAGCACCACCTACAATCCACATTTAGATGGAAAGGCGGACATGCCTTGACCATTTGAATATTTGACACTGATCCAGAGTGTATGTCATTGCACCATCTCTGAAACTGCTTTGCGGGATTTGGTAATATTTTCGGAAAAAACACATATACGATCAAGCTCTGGGTATTGTAAAACTCCCAGGCAGAACTTTCCTTCATACCGATTGCTCGTTTATATTTGCGTGCCTATGCATGTTGGACAGTAGTGTTGTTGTATAAATTACTGATAAAATTTATGGTGTTATTTCAGCAGTATGCACCAATTTTTTACACACTATGACAACATGTTCGCTGATACTTTTAACTATTTTTCTCTTTTTTTTTATATTCTCGGTACAAACAAAATTTATGTTTGGTTTACTTTAGAATAACGATTTGCCGGCAATTCTACTTGAACGTGTGGCTGATTATTTGAATTTGTTTAGATTTGCTCTCTCTACTTTTCGATTTCAAGCGTAGGTGTGGTTTGTGTTGTCGCATGTCTACATCTTTCTTTCGTTAACATATACTATTTAAATTGCTTTGGATGGTTAAGTAAAATTTACTGCCCAAGAAAACAAAAACTTAATCTGTAAAACTGCTAAACGAATTGTTTCTTATACCCATCACCTAAGGATGCGTGGTATACTCATTTTGTCTAAACGGTTGGAAGGAGGCATCAGAGATCCTACAAAATAAATATATGCCTGACCAGCATTAAATTCTAAATTGATCTGTCTGTCCGTCTATCCGTCTGTCCGCCTGTGTAATATCTATCTAAACATTCTCCTGGTCACAAAAATAAAGCTATCGACTACAAAATTGGCAAAAACATTGGAAGTTCTTGCACGCGGACTGGTATTGAAAATGGGCCAAATCGGTCATAAGACGCGCCCACAGCATCACCTAAACATACCACGCTTCTGTTTTCAAGAGGAATCAAAAATTGGTTTACTCATAAACTTCAGCGAATAAATGTACAAAAATATGAATACATATTTTATGGACATTTATGGATATTGTAGCGCTCGTGTACAAAAATGGCAAAAATCGACTACGCCTACCCAGTACTACAGTGTATCAAACTTTAATTGTTTTTTGAATATCTTCATAACGCGCAGACACAAATTTCAAAAACCACACAAAGTGCAAAAATTGTTGGCCAATTTCAAACTTGAAATACACCTAATCACGTCCGCCTTTTCGTCTGTCCATCTGCCTGCTTGAGCAGCTTTTTATTATTTGCGATAAGCTTTCTCCCATTGGCGAAAATGAAGATATCGGCTACGAATTTGGAATTGATCTAAACTTTTCAGAGGACACGCCTATAAAGCCCGCATGCCTATACGACAATAGTTTTCGGTTTGATAATAGCAGACATCAGCCCCGCCCAGAGCACGAATATTTTGTTCTTTTATTACTCTTGTCTTTTTGAGGATAACCGTGAGGGGTGTAAAAAATTCGGTCTCAACTGAATTTGATTTTCTCATTTGTTTTGTATTACATTTGTGGAAATTTTCATCAGTGCATGTGCTCTAGCATTATATGCATTCATCGTTGTTCTAATTTTATTTCAATTTCGAGTACATGGTCTTTTGTGGTTTTACATTGATTGCTCGTTGATTATATGGATCGATAAATATTATTGTGGATATGTGCGTGCGAATGAATGTACGAGTTTGTGCGGATGATTATGAGATTATCATATACAAAGTATATGCTCCGATGGTTAAGGTAAAATCATTCGTTATTATCCTTTGTTTTCTGCTTCCTTTCGTTCGTAATCCTTTGTAGATCAGACACAGGGAGGTAGTCAGCTTACCTAAAGATAAACTTCACAATTAATCGATCACATTAGAAGTAAGTATAATTTTTAGAAAAAAAGTTTGCTGCGAAAAGCGTTGAGCTTATAAGCTTTATAAGCTTTGAAGAGAAGCGCATGTAAAAATTTTGACAGATTGATTTTGAACTTGCGCGCGAGGATTGTATAGCTTTGGAGCATGCACTCCTAAAACTTACTTGCATAATATACGAGCCATTATTTGGTAAGAGCTACCGGTCTATAATTGTCGATATCAAGTAAACTCGATCAATAGTGATTTTATGATCGAAAGATTTTTCATTCAGAGAAACGTACGCATTATTGAGAGTCGTAAATTTACTACCCGTTACCCGAGGTCTTTAATTGGGAGCAATTGAGCTTACTCGACACGGTTAGTTGCAAAGTGGCTTCAGGCGTTTCCGAGAAAAGTATTTTTCTCGCTTCGGTTTCTATAGTCATTCTTCACATCCTTCATGCCACGATGAAAGAACTGCTCAATGCTATGCCGCTTTTTCCCATTTTCGTGAAGAGTTCCCAGCTCTGCAGTAATTAGAGTCCTTCTTGACACTCTTATTGCAAAATATTTATTTATTTTTCCAAAAAAAAAGTGTCCGCCTTCAGTTTATGAATACTCTCGTGGATAGTATGTGTAGAATATAATTTATTTGAAAGAGTAAATAATGATTTTGCTTTTTACGAACAAATTCTGCTTCTTTCTTTTTCACAGTAAAATAAAAAAAAGGAAAATATAAATATATATATATATAAACATAAATATATATAATTAAACCTAGACCGATTCTCATAAAGCTAACAGTTGGCAAAGCATGCATATATGCGATCAATTATATCCATTGCATCGTTCGAAGCGGCTCTTAAATGTAAATCGTGCATAAAAAAAATCGTTGTCTATCTATTTTGAATTTCACGATGGGCAAGGACCTTCACACATATGTCCGCGTATACACATCCTACTGTAGTCAAAAAGTAAAATGACTTTGGTTTTTAAAATGAAAAGTTTTCATGTTTATATTTATTCTTCCAAATCAATTCCATTGTCTTTCGTATGCATCAGCATCGTGTCGTATATATGCGTGCATTTATGCGTCTATATGTGTACTTATGTGATATTCTTAGCAGACACTGAGTATAAGCGGAAAGTTTTGTCGAATTTAAATTTAGAGTTAAAAATCTACGTTATTTGTGTGTGCTTGCTATGGTTAGGAAGGACTGTATATGCTACAGTCTCTAATACTTATAGCTGTGTGGGGCAATAAGAATTAAATTTTCTCATTTATATTATCGATGCTTCAAATCAAAACATAAACGCTGATTGGCGTTAAAATAAGTATTAAATGTGCTTTTAACATCAATTGTCATTGTGTAAGAGAATGAATATATGACTTTGGATCGTCCCAATTAATTAATTAGCACCTTAATATACTATATATTTCTTTTATTATATAAAAAAAAAAAAAAAAAAAAAAAAACAAAGCAATTAAAAATTTAACATATTTATGTCGCTATATAATTATAAAGTTTTTAAATTCACTATCAAGCGATATGAATCTAAGCGAATTAATTTACGGTTCACAAGAGGAGAAGAAGCGCAAAACATCAAAGTATTGATTAATAGCGGTTTAGCATAGCTTAAATTTAAGATTGTGAAACTTTTAAATTTTTATAAATTTCATTATTTAAATATAAAATTTTAATTATATTTCTCTGTTTGTTGATTCAAATTAAATGCTTTTATATTAGAGTGAAATAATAAATCAACTCCACGAAAAAGAACGTTAGGTAGATAATACTTTTCTTTTCTCTTTAGCTTATGGTAGACGTTGTGCACTCTACCATACACTCTATCATATATTTAATGTATTCTTTACATATTCATATTCTAATGGTGAAAATTTGAGGGGAGTTAAAAGTACTTTATCGCTGAAGTAAATATAATGAATTAAGTCTTGGATTCGAAATGTTTCTAAAGCGTTTTATGAACTTAAAGTCGGCGGCAAGATGGAGTTAGTTAAAAATTGTGTGATATAAAAGCTACCTGTCTCTACTTACAAGAAATATGCTGCCCTCGTTTGTGACGCGGCCAAAAAGTCTAAACCTACTGATATAGTTATAGTGTTCAATTTGCCACAAGTCCCTTGGTGTTATAGTCATAATTCGGGCTGTATGGTCCCCACTTCAACATCTGGTAGTACTATTATGTTTCTCAATGAATTATTTGATCGCAATTTATTTCAATATAACTGTACTGTTAATTGTAATGGCAGATAGCAAGATGTTTGCTTTGCCAATTTCGCGTACACACATCTTAAATCAAATACAATTTTGATTAGGTTTGTTTTCAGTTCACCCTACAGTTATATCATAAAACGACTTTCCTCAATACGGCATTATATGGCAGACTGTCGAAAAGGCGGCCCGATCTGAACAATTCTCAAAGCATTCCCCCTTCAGCCAAAGCACGGCAGTGGTACAAATTTCATCTAAATATCTCAAAAATTTGCCACCTGTAGTGTTGAACGCAAGAAAACAAGAAGTACTGACGGACAAACAAGCTTAGCGATCGGTCTAATAAAAGGTAGATTTATTTAAAATCCTTCTCCGCAAAATCTTAATATGTCTTTGTACTACCAGCAGCGTAAAGTATAACCAAAAATTTAGCATATATATTTATATCCTGCAACACTGGTGATACAAGGTATATTAAGTTTGTGCTGTCGTACGTAACACCCAGAAGTTCTTAAGATAGCTTCCCATCTTTTATAATACTAATCGATTCAGAAAATGAGTCCCATTCTAAGCTTGGCTGCCCGTCTGATGTCGGTCCGCGTTGCACCCGTAGGTAGCAATTTTTGAGACATCGACGTGTTTTGGCTCGAGCGCGAACGCAATTGAAAATTGTTTGAATCGATCCTTTTGACAGCTTCCCCCCATATAACGCCTCCTTCCGAAAAGTTGTTGTACCGAAGAAAATTGAAAATTTTCACAATTTTTCGGCAAAACTCGCTGGTATTTTAAATTGGTATGATAAATGTGGTTCGGTTGTGGTAATTTTTTGAACCGTTTCTTCGAAAAGTGAACATTTATCTGTGATTGAATCGTTGAAGCAATAACAAAATCGTGGAGAAAATGATATGAGCCAGACTTGCACTTAAAGCCACCGCAATGACTAAGAACCTTCTAGTGTAGTAAATAGGTACAGAAGACACAACTATTTATTTTATATATAAATTTTTGCAATTAAACCGAAATTGTCAATTAAAAGAATAAATTTCTTTGTGTCATCGAAGATAAAAAAAAAAAAAAAAAAAAAAAATTAATTAAATATTTTTTTATTCGCTTCACTTTTAAATTTTTGTTCAAAAGAAGTGATGGTGAGAACAGATGGTAGAAGAGACATATTAATGTCTTTTGAAACGCAGTATGTAGCTTTGATCCGTCTCGCCGTTGGTTTTAATTTAATTTCAAGTTTATTTCTCTTTTTATTTTTATTCTTTTCAATTTTTTTTTTTTAATTTTTTTTTAAATTTTTTTTTTTTTTTTTTGTAACATTAAAGTAATCTTTTTTTCTTTTTCATTGATCATTTATTTTTTACTTTGATGCCTTATAATATGCGGTTGTTACAGTCGAGTGCATTTGGTATAAGCAAAGACATCTGATTGGCAGGAAATTATTATCGGTTTTATTAGATCACTTGTAAAGAGTGTTAATCGTCATTGCGGTAAAATTTTTATTAATATCAATGATCATCAATGATTGCTTTGGGAAAGAAAGGCGGTTTATACAAGTATTCCTTAAAATTCCTTACAATTCAATTAGCAATGAATTCGAGATGTTTTCAATAAACTTTAATGCTTTTCCATCAATTTGCAAGTGCAAAATAAGTTCATTAAATAGATTTTATATATATATGTATACATATTCCTACTTTCAACATTATAGAGAAACGATTGCCATTCACTATTACAGATAAATTAAATTTTTTTCTCTCGTCTTTCTGCCTTTCTGTTTCTGTTTACGTATTATAACAACTGATTAGCTTAGCGCCTATAAGTTTAATTTTAAAAAAAACTTTTTGTTAGTTCAATATTCCTTTCATTTTTAGAATGACGTTAGTTGCCCAACACGTTAATAGCTTCTCGTCAATCTTCCAAAAAAACGATCATATTCCATATATATGTTGGGTACAGAATCCATACGAAAGCATTTGCTTTTCTCTTCCTGTTATATCATAGGCTACCATTTTTATTGCTCTCCATCCCGCGTTTTAAATGCGGAATTAATCCGTAGGTTAATTTTTTCAAAATCTTTGCAACGCCCCGAGAGATCGTGTAAAGTATGCATCGTCGCTTGACTAGTGCATAAAAATTCATAATCGTTTAATGAGTCTTGCTTATCAACCGAGAATACTTTCTTGGTGCGAAACGATTTAAGCATGTCCGTCAGTTTCACTGTGTAATGCCACTTCTTTAAGTCGTAAAAATGAAAATATTGGCTTCATATTTGACACAGTGAGTCAAATCGGTGAAAGTTCACAACAACAGCACAGTTCAACTAAAGGAACCTCTCTTGTCGAAAGCGAAAAGAATGAATTTTTTGCTCACATACACCATGAACATCAACCACACAAACTTGTATAATGTATGGGCAAACCCTATAGTAGCATAGTAAAAAAAATATAAGGAGCCGGCCATATTCAGCGGAATCTATTCAGTATCAAAAATTTTCATCGGCTTGGAGTTTTTTTTTTCTTATTTTCGTAATGTGAATAGAAGATTCGTCCACACTACACATTTTATATTTATATATATGTATAATTTTTTTGCGTGCTTATGTTTTCAATGATTAAAGCATTATTTTTATGTTTTACTACTCTTAGTTTATGTCCAATAAGTGATTAAAGCAACACATTTATGGGTGCTTTTACGATTTTATGATGAATCTATCTGCTGTGTAGATAGCGGGATAGGTGTATATATATACATCACCAATATTCAGTGGAAGCTCCATTGACCTAACTGACTAGTACTTGGTTGAAACGGTATCGTTTATGTGAAAGCTTATAAACGCCGAGATGACGCGCTCAAGTTGTTCAACCTTCTTTCGTTAGATTTGTGTTGATATATTTACAGTTAATTAATGCGAAATTTCTGAAACAAGTGGAAGATGCACTCCCAAGAATCGCCACCGTTTTGAAACGCAAGCTATTGTCCCAGCAACTGTTTCTTTATCCAGATACTAATAATTTGTGTAGAGACCAGTGCCAAAATCACTTACGGTGAAACGATCAAAATAATGATAACAGGCCGACAACATTGACTGATTTAGAAAACCCAAGCAGCAATTAACTCTTAATGTAGTCAGTGCTTTCACTGAAAGTGCGGCTAGTGTTATTTTCTTTTTTAAATATCTTTCTCGTGTCGCTTGTTTTATTAGGCGGACTCTATAAGGATTGTCTTGTTAAAGGAAGTGCCGTAAGCCTCTGAAAGAAGAGCCCCAAGTCGAGCAAATTTGAGGGCCTTCTTTTTTTCCGGGAAAGCTGCAATACCCGTTTAAAGATTTGCTTCATTTGGGGTCAAAATATTGGGTTTATTGACATGCTCTCGTAGAATGTAAAGATATCGCGATTGTTCCTCTTCAGCCTGACGTTTAGAAAAATCTTGAAACTATTTTAAAGACAACCAATCGCCGATTGTTTGCACTATTTCTATCTGAACGGTAAATGTTTTTCATTACCCGAAAATTTTAAGTGAATTTGCTCATATCTATTTGTTCGGTTTGTAAACCAGTCTACATCGGTATATATTTGGCTGGTTAATGTTCTTAAATGATGATGGAATTTATTGAATATAGTGGAAAAAATCGTAAGAGAAAAAAGAAGTTTTCGAAGAATTCGTAAGTTTTCGTCTAAACGTCGCGTGTGTACGAATGTATTATTTATTGCGACGGTGTATATCCTCTATTACAGATAAATTAATTTTTATACAAGATATAAGGAAAAATCGAACTTGAAGCTCGGATAAGTTTTCCTTTTTTTGACGTAATAACGAAATATTTTATCAAATCTATAAATGGAAGCCTGTTGTCAATCAAGCAGGTTACGCCTACATATTTCTCTAAACCCCTTAAGCTTCATGTCAAAAGTTAATCCTTATATTTAAAACTTTTGGACATTGATAATTAATTTTAAAATTTCTCTGGGTAATGGAATCACATTTTAAAGCATTTTATGTCCATTCGTCCATCGTGAGTAATAGTGCTGGACATATAAATGGCCTTACGTATATTCAAAGTAAGCAGATCGTATAAGTTTCCTTTATATGTGAATTATTTTTGAACAAATTATTTGGTTATGTACGACAAGTGTGGATGTTGACTATTCAGTTTGGACTACATTTTGGATTTCTCTCAAGTTCAGCTAAATGATCGAACGTTTCTTGTTAGCAAGTTGCATCCAAATCTACATTTTCTCTCTACTCTTCAAAGGGTTAGCATCTAGAGAGAAGATAAACTAGCGTTCTCTGCAACATAATGCAACGTATATGCAGTGTAGCAGTGTAGCTTAATATAACGTATTGGGCAAAGCAATCCAATATCATTATGGACGCGTTTAGTGCCATAGCGTTACGTAGTTGTTTAATTTTGTGAAGTCAAAAAGTGGGAGGCGGTCCATCGTTAACCCTATGTATGTAGTTATTCATTCATTATCATAGTTGTCACGACGCACAAAATATAAAGAGCACTTAAAGCTTTCGATTTCCTATGAATCTAATCACAACGTCAATGCAACGTGCCATCATCAAACTGGATATACGTAAAACTTTCGTACGACAGCCATCGCGCGAATCACAGTAATGACTTATTTCTCATTCAGATTCGCTTTATTTCTTTGTACGTTGGCTGCAAATGCCAACACGTAAAATGACTTATAAGCCAGATAGCCTGCAAGTGGCAAATTGTTTCTTTTCCGTTTCTCACCTTCAAACCGCATCAGCAAAACTAGTTGTATGGGAAAAAATCTCCACAAATTTTTTTTAGTATGTCGATTTAATTACATACGACCTACAGCTGACATCTGTGGGAAATTTAGCACAAATATTTGACATCAGTATTATAATATATTGTTGCTTCATCCATTACATACAGCTTGGATACTACCCAAATATATACTCAAAATTTCCAATATTCACATAATATTCACAAAAAGCTTAGCGGTATCAGTATATCAATACGTTAAGTAATGTAATTATGCGTGATTTAGCCTTAAAGTTTAATTAAAATCTGCGAATTTGTTAGTTACGTAATTCGTACGAACATTTCAAAATGCAATAGATAACTGAGTGTACTCTCTTTTATGTATATTCATTCATGTAAGCGAATTTGAAAAAAAAAATCTAGTTTTTCCTTTAAAGTTGTTTATACACATATGTATATATATGTATGAGGTGTTTAAAAAAAGACATCTTACTTTATTTCTTTAATATTTCTTTGTTAATTTTAAATTTAAATTAATTCCTTGCAACAAGACAAGTAAAAACTTTCACAACAACATACACGCACTCGCTTAATACAGTTATTTATACAACGGTTTTCCAAGATAAGATGTTACATGAGGATAGGTCAATGAAAGGAAAGTGAATCAATTTGAACCATTTTCGAAAGCGTTCATCTTTAGGCCAAAATACGTCGGTGTACCAAATATCACGGAAGTAGCTCGAAAATTGCGATCTCTAGGTTGAACACATGTAATAACATGGAAGGACCTCAGACGGTCAGACAGCTCCGTTCAGAAAGTAATTACAAATTTTTCAATATAATAAAAGGCGGGTTTATTATCTCAACTCTTTCTAGGTGGGATGAATATTTGAAGGAATTTAATATATTTTCCGCAAAGATATAAGCAAATCTAAATAAAATATAATAATGTGTATGTGTGTATGTAATACCAAATATATTTTTTATTTCGATTTTCTAATAAATGAATTTATATCACTTTCAAAACAAACGGCTCATATAACAACTTAACTGTACACATGTACAACTTTTACGGTTTTATGTCGAATCGCCTGAAAAATAAATGGCTTTTGTTGTTACAGGAAAATTTCATAAAATTTCTCGTTTATTAAACTCATAATAAAAAAAGACGCCATAAACAGTGCAGGCATACCACACGTAAAGCAAGCATGATTTCATATAAGAATTTAGGTAAGATGAAGTGTTGTGAGGAGGATACGTTTATTATGTGTTTAATATTATTAAAATATGTTAGTGCGTAACTGTGCAGTAAAACAACATTCACTTCATTGATTATGATTTCAATGGACTGCATGTTATTTCAAATTTTGTTGTTAATATTTTTCTTATTATCGATGCAATAAAAGTAAAAGTTCAAAATAAACGTTAGCGCAACGCATGGCATAAAGAATGTAATTATAATTTAATAATATCTTCATATATGGACATTTATTGTTCGATATCAAGTAAAACGTTTGAATGCTAACCTGTTCGCTAATGCAAAGCGAAAATTTATTTTCTTCTTTTCTAAGATAGCTAGCTTGCTAGCTACCTACCTACCTACCTACCTATCTACACATAGGTTTAAGATTGTAATGTGCGTTTTGTTTGTGTAGGTGTGCGTACACTATGTATTGCCCGTATTGTTGTGTGTTTGTATATATGTGCATTCATAGGCATTCATTAAAATTCTAATTTGAATTTACGTTCAACTGCTGTTGCTGTTATTCAACACCACCGACAACAAACATATGCTTGATATGCCAAATTCCATTTTGGCCATTTTCTGGAAATTAACAAAACAGAAAAAACGAGCAAAAAAAAAAAAAAGAAAAAAACAAAAAAAGTGAACTAACTGCCTAAACACAAAAATTCTTCGTTTCGCGGTAAACATGATCTAAACAGGAAGATCGCACTTATTTTATGTTTCTTTTTCAATTTAATTGGATGAGAAATGTAAGCAACTGCCAAATGACAATGACAACTAAGAACAACAACAATAACAATAATAACAACAGCAATAACAACAACAAGTGCTGGTAGTAGTAATAGTAGTGGTGGTAGTACAAGTAACAGCTTAGCAGAAGCAACAAACAGTCGTGTTACTTTGACAGTACAATAGCTACAAGAAGTAACCAATACAACAAAAATACCAACAACACCAACGACGATAACAACAACAACAATAATAACTGACAAAAGTATGCGCGAACATACAACAGCTGTGTGTGGACACACTCAAACAACACCAACATCACTACCGCCACTAACTTCACCACCACCACCGCCACCACCACCACCACCACCACGACCACTGTTACTACTACCACCGTCAATAGGAACAGCAACTGCAAGTTAAGTGCTGAAATACCACACACCTTGATGATAGTCGATGTGATTACGAATTTAAACAGACTTTAAAGGGCGTTGTTAACTAACAACTAAAAAGCTAACACAGAAACACACTTGCACATACGTACAAGAACAAAACATGATAGAACAAGTAAAGAACAAACATAAAGGGTTTACTTACGTTTTTTTCGTTTTGCTTTTTTTTTTTTTTAATATTTTTTTTTTTGGTTTTTGGTTTTTCTACTCCATACAAACAAACAGCAGTCAACCACGCTATATTTTCATTTCTTTCGTTGAATTAGTAGAAAAAATTCTAAAATAGAAATAATCTATCAATATCTTCTATCTATAAAACAAAAAAAAAAAAAAAAATTAATGCATATACTTATGTATGTATATATGCTGTTTTAAAAACACTTCTTGATCTTGTCATAACAATCGTATTCGAGAAGGTTTATGGAATAAAACTCAAAATTTTAATAAAGAATTCATTCTCTTGATAACAGTGCCAATAAATTTTACATAGAAAGGTTTCTTCGCGTCTCCTCTCTTTGCCGCAGAATAGGCTTCTTTCCATTCGTGATTAAATTTATTTCCATTTAATATATAACATGAACATCCTTTCCGACTTCATTGTTGCTGTTATAATAGAGTATTAAAAAAGCTTTCAAAATTAGTCTATTTTAGAAAAAAAAAAAAATAAAAAGAAAAAAACAATTTCTATAGCGAACTAGTGAAGAGAGTTATTAGACGTATCCTCTTCATAATAATTAATTATGCCCATCACGCAAGCATGAGGCGTATATTCATTTTGTCAAAACGTTTGCAACGCCCAAAGGGAAGCACCAGAGACCCCAAAAAAGGTATGCATATTCCCGATCAGCGTCAAATTCTAAATTCATTGAAGCATGTCCGTCCGTCTGCCGGTGAGTGTTTGTTGTAAACGTTTTCCTGGCTGTAAAAATAATACTATCGACTACAAATTTAGCAAAAACATTGGACGTTCTTGCACGCAGCTTAGTACTGAAAATGGGTCAAATCGGTCGAAGGAAACGCCCAAAGCCCCACGTAAAGAGACAACACCTTTGTTTCTCAAAAGGAATGAAAAACGGGTTTATTGCTCATTACACGTAAACTATAGCAAATAAATGTACAATTGGAACGCATATTCTAGGGGCGGCGCTGTAGCATTTGTGCTCAAATATGGAAAAATTGTCGGCCACTTTCAAATTTCGAATACACCTAAACATGTCCGCCTGCTCGTCTATCTATCTGTCTGTTCGCACAACTTTGCAGTATTTGTGGTAAACATTCTCCCGTTACCGACAATGAGGATATTGTCTACAAATTTGCAAAAGAATTTGGAATTGAACTAAACTTTTTAAAGGGCATGCCGGCACCGCCCACATGCTTCTACGACAAAAACTTTTATATTGAAAATAAAAGAAATCAACTACGCCCCCTTCATATTAGAGAGCATGAAAATGTTATTCTTCTACTGTGATGGCTAAAAAAGGTACTCTGGCTATTGTCATGTAATCCTTTTGCTTTTCTCTCACTTTCATTCTTAATTTCATACTTATTATAATTGTTTCTTATTTTACTTTCTATAATTGTTCTCCGCACACACTCTCAATAATAAAGTCACTTTTTACGTATTGCCTTCAAGTGCGTTTCTATGATCAGTTCTTGTGCAAAATTTACCTTAGGTGGTTCTCTGAAGCTTTGATTTAAAATTGAAGGAGAATTTTTTTTTTTTTTTAGTTTTGTTATCGATGTAGGTTTAAAAAGTACTTTTTAAACTTGGCAATTCAGCCCCAACTATTCTGATTTCAAATCATTTCTTGAATTCGTTCAAGATTTTTCTTTTCTCACTTATTTCATTTGTTCATTTTCACTAAACCATGGGAAAAACTTAAATTATATCAAAAATCCTTTGCTAAAAACTTTACTGCAGTCAGTAGATTTTTTTTTTTTTTTCAAAAACTTGCGGAACGAACAAGTGGAGCAGCAATCGGTGACTATAAAATTCAAGTAAAAAACACAGCACGACTTGAAATGTTCAGTCAACGAACCACCTTCTATTACAGCAGCTGCTATTGGCCGCCCCATGAAGGAGGTAATAAACTTTCAAATCGATATTCAGGTGACAGCTTAATAATGTATTGAGAACACCATCCATATAAACTCGTAAAGAAGACTACGTAACCGAAGCAACACAAACGTTTACAGCTCTATTATGACATTTAAAATTCACACAAATGCTGCAATTGAAACAGAAAACAGCAGTAAAAAGCAAAACGGTGCAGCATTTAATCCACCTTTCATCTCCATTTACGAATCATTCGTAAAACGTTCGAGTTTATAGTTGTGTTGGCTCTTACAATGAATAATGAAAGGTCCATGAAATTAGATGGATAGGCACGCACACAGCGACACAAAACTCTTTGGTTTTTTTTTTTTTTGTTTTTTATTTATTTATTTATTTATTTATTTTCTTTTTTTTTTTGCTATTCATAATTTTTTTCTAACATGCATTGTTTGTTTACTGGCTGGTGAGCATCATTGTAGCCGTACAGTAAAATTGTTGCTGCCTTTTTAGGGTGCAATACTAGCCGAAATACTTTAACCGCTGTGATATAATGTCGTGAAGTTGAACGCCGAGGCAAACAAAAAAAAAACAAAAAAAAAAAAAAACAAAACAAAACAACATGAGAAACATGAGCATTACATCTAGATAAAAACAACAACAACAATAACAATAACAAAAAAAAAAAAGCGATGCGAGGACTCTTCGTTGCTATATCTTTGCACATTTTTGGTAAAATACCGAAATAAAAAAAAAGAAAAAAAAAAAATATTATATACAAACTGAATCCGCTCAAACAAAAATCTTAACAAAGTGGTTATTGTTCATAATTCCATTATGGAAGTAAATAAACACTTGAGCAAAATAGCAACAACGAAAAGGCATCACAAATGACAAGCCTTAACAGCCAAAAATACACAAAATTATGCCAATTTTTGCATTTAAACGAGCTGTAAATGTCGCTTGGCAAACGAAGAAGTAGAAGAAGAAAAAGAAGAAGTCAAAAAGAAATTCATCTTTTCATACTCGCAGCTAGCTATAGCGTAAGGGTTATAACAATTGTGACATTCTTTTGGTAACGCCTGGATAGAATACAAGACATATATTAGACAATGTGTAGATAGTTGGGTTTTTCGCCTCTTGAGACATGCCCTTTTTCTTAACGCCTTTAAACGAAAAAAAAGATAATCTGTGCTTGTGATACGACTCCCAACAAGAACATTAAACTCTTATGCATTTTACTTAATTTATTCCTGACATTCTGATTAGTAAAAAATTAGTAAAGATGACATATGGAAAGAAACCTCCTCTTCACTCGGAAGCAGCACCATTTCTCAAAAACGTAAGAATTTCATACATTAAATCGTCCTTTTCTTTGTCATTGACAGCTTAGAATTTCATTGACATTTCATAGGGTTAGGTTAAGAATATTCTGAGCAAGTGATCTATGCTTCGTAAGTAGAGGAATTAATTCAACGAATAGAACAGAAACAATCGCATGATTTGTTACATATGAAAACGATGCCTTAAAAGGTTAGCTAATTTAACGAATATTTGAGCCGAAGGATTATATTAGAAATGATTGAACTCAGAACAATGATTAAAACTAAAGCACATAGGAATTTATTGAACAATTTGTTTCAAAATACCTTGACACTGTAGACATATTAAGTCATAGAAGCCAAGTGAAGTGAATAGCTACAGCAAGAGCTATGCGAATGAGAACAGGCAGGAAGCGTACGTAGTTCATTATTTTCCAAAATGACTTTTGAAGGAAGTAACTTGAAGTTGAACAAATTAAACACAAGGCAGCTGGGTTTATGCACACGGCTCCAAGCACACACCCCTCCGAGATTAGCTTTTGAACTTTCTTTTTCGTACACGTTTTTCGGAAGCTTGAGTATAAGCCATTGTCACACTTTGACCATTCTCAAGTCATGAACCAAGGTCACAAGCAAGCAAGATTTTTATTAGCGGATGCTGGAAGCTGTAATTAGCTAATACGCAATCAATACAAAAGAGCCGTAAACAAATACAATTCAGATGAGTTATACCCAGGAAAGAATATGGCGACAATATAATGCTAAAGAAACACATTTGGCCAGCCAGGCTCTTGTAGGCTAGTTATTATACGTCAAGTCTTCCATTGGTTGCTTAAATTGGTAGCGTTGAAAGGAAAGGAAACTGGGCTTCCAAATAGGGCAATGCCTGGTTGAGATTGAATCTGACAGTAAAAGCCTGGGCTATGACTTCTTCCGTTGAAATCGAATTGCGGTAAAAACTACGGCTCGTAGCAGAAAGCACTATTCGGATGTAGCAGAGGTAAAGTACTCGTCGCATTGGTCCTCGTATGTATGAAGAAACAATTCGTCATTGGATTCTTTAGGTTGGTTTTTAAAATAATGGTCTAAACGTTATAAAGAGTGAAAGGACGTAAAAAATTTCTTGTCGGAATAGAGTTGCTTTACTGTCCGTCTGCCTATGCCAAGGTATGGCTCAGCGAGTGTACCATGACCCTTACAAGAATATTCTTTTGTTCGGATGGCAATGGATCATTACGCTCTCTTCCTTGTTCCCTCTCAAGAACACTGACACTAGTAATTCTCACTCTTATTTATTACAACCCGTGATAAATATTCTAACGTCTTGTACACTTTGTCCACCTATCATTAATGATGTGTTTGAAAAAATAATGAATTGATATTGATCCGAATTGATTCGTCTTGGGTGTTGGGTATTTAAGAATCGGCCTAAGGTAAAATCATTTTTTTTTTTCACTTGTTGTTTTCCGAACACAAATTTCAGCAAACTTAAAATGAAGCGCTGTTGGCGGATGATTTTTGGTTTTTCTTTTTTCTTTTTTTTTTTTTTTTTGGTAAGTTTTCTTTATCACAACATGTAATCTTGTCAGAGTTTTCTCTTCAACTGTTGTTGCTGTTGGTTTTGTTTTTTTTTTTTTGGTGCTGCGCTTTTTGCTTAAGCAAATCTTTCTCTTTGCACCCAAGAGTCCAACAAAAAAGAAAAAACACTTTTCTATATTTAGTTGAAGTAGTTTTTTTTTTCGTTTGCCTTCGACCGATGGTGTTACGAATATTTTGTGTGACAGTGTTGTTGTTTTTGCGAGTTCTGTTGTTGCTTTTTTTTGCATTTTGAAAGAATCTGTTTTAACAGTTAAAATTGTTTTGTTGTAAAACATAACTTGTGTGACAGTCAGAGCGACTGAGTAAGAGAGGGGGTGTATGAGGATGATAGTGTGCTTTGGGTCCACAGTTGACGGCAAGAAATGTCTTTTGTATTGTATTGTATTTAGGGCATTAATGTTTTGTTTTAGTATAATTTAACTAAATCTCGATCTTAACTGGCATACACACATACATATAAATAACAAAAAAAAAAAAAAAAAAAAAAAATTACGCCTAAGCAAAGCAAAAGTATTAAATTTGTTACTGTTTAAGTTGCACAACTGATCGATTGAATATTTTATTAAAAACAACAAACACACAATATTTTTTTGTTTAATTTTATTTTTTTTTTTTTTTTTTTTTTTTGTAATCAAGAACTCTTACTAAAACAAAAAAATGCCTGACATTGGCCACAAAAACACATTAATTTGCATTAAAGCTAGAACAAGACCAACAATAAAAGCAAAACTTTATCATATCTTATAATCTGGAATAGCCTACAGTAGGTTTGTTAGTGGAGTAGAGTGCTAGTAGCTAAAATTCTTGGAATATAAGTTTTTAGTGGACATTTCATAGTATACGAATAAAAAACAAAACAAAAGAAAAGAAAAAACAAACAAATGTCTTTTTAACAAGAATAGAACAGAATCGAAATCTTGAAGATTTGTAGCTTTTTCTTAAGTAAGAGTCATTGCGCTAGACCTGATACAGGTATTTTCGTTGACCTCCGTTGTCAGTTGCAATTGAAATTAGGTCGAAAGCATGATGATTTTCCTCATAAAGAATAGAATTCATTTTGTAAATAGAATTTCTATCTGATTAGTAGCCGTGAGATGTTTTGGGTCAAATAGAAAATAACCTTAAATTTCGATTTTGACAAATTTTGAAGAACTCTTCCACATATATATATCTTATTCAATATCATTTCCATATAGTGTTTGATTAGCTAGTTGGTTGTCATGTGCTCAGTTCTCAATTGTCCACAGCCGACAAGTCCACTTGTGCTTATGCTAATTTTTATAATCTACAATTCGTCTAGTTTAGCTTTAGTATATTCTTTTTTTCTTTTTTATTTTAAATGTTCATTTATTTATTAAATCTTCCTATGAAAAGCATTTAATAAGTATCTTATATCTACATTATAAGCCTGGCAATGACTACTAGTCCTGATCACCTTATCAACCTTTCAACTCATAAAACTTCTAGTGTATTGTGCTTGCTTAAGCATTCGAACATATATATATATATATATATATAAACAGGTGGACAGAAAAATATGTGCGAGCGCTATGCCATATGAATTAATGTTTATAGTATATGTAGCGAAGAAGGAGGACGACTGGGTCGTCAGCTTCGCAATCAGAGAAAAATATACAAATTTATTGCTGCATCATTGGTCGGTCGCAAAATTTTCATCCCCATTTTAAACCCCCAAGAAAAGTGTTGACAGGTGCGGGGCAGTTAAAAAAAATTATCTTGCTTCCGATAATCGCATTATAATTTTAACAAGCGATCCCTTCAAGTCGTCTAGAGTAATATTTAATGAAATTGGAAATGTTTTGTCACCCCGCGCTATTCGTCGATGTTTATTAGGTGCCAATCTACCAAGAAGAACTGTCCGGAAAGCTCCTTTGCTTAGAGCAGTTAATTTAGAAAGACTATGCTAAAAATTGCTATCCGTAAAAATTGGTGCAAATAAGAAGATGAAAAAAGTGGAAAAATATACTTTGATACGTCGAAACGTGGAGGAATGGCGCGGAGAGGTAGGTATTCCAGCTGAGCGAAAAAAAATCTACATTAGAATAACTCAAAACAGCTGTGAAGCATAGCGGAAGATACCTTATGATATGAGGCTGCCATTTTGAGAGAGTGTCGTTCTGCTACATCTCAGAACACACTAATAAGTATATATTTTTAATATAGTCAATCATTGGCGAGATATGTCGCCTGTTCGTGTAACGCGGTGACTGTCAGAAAGAGGTGCTGAAAGAAAAAAGGATAGCGAAATGTTGGGCACGATAAACAGGGCGTGAACCCAATCGCTAAGGGTTACATCTTTATCACGACTAAAGCCGGCTTACCTTTAATAAAGTGAAAGCTATCTTTGGAGATGAGGTGTTCGTTAAAGCGTAATGTTCTTTAGTTTTTTTCAGCGAACACGATAAAATGAGAAATATATAAAAGTTTCGAAATAGAGGTTTAAAGTTTTTTAATACGCAATAATATCACGACGGCTGTTCCCGGGAATTTGAAAAGGAACATAAGAAGAAAAACTTCGTTAAAATACTGAAATGTGCCAAAAACAAATCATAGAAAGATTTGAGCCTTTAAAGGAATTGTTAATAAGCCATCTAGTTCTTCTGATCAAAACTGTACTTCGAACTTGGTTACGTTCAAATTAGGGAAATAAAACGTACGGAGCAATGCTTAAATTAGTCGCAGAACCAAATTAAAAATGCTATAGTAGATCATGGCCGTTAAATACTCTTCATCACCTTACAGTTATTCGTCAGGCGACTTTTCAAAATAAGTTTTAACATGCGACATGGTCGAAGAATTAGTCGGAACCGTACTATTTTCAATAGCGTCCGCGCTTGAGAGAAAACATGTCACTAAATCAAGTTTCATCAAAATATCTCAAAAATTGCGATCTGTCGTTTGACTATAATAAAACCATATGAACAGAAAAGCTTACATTGATCCAGAAAGTGGCTCTAAGTCGATCGAAATAATAAAAGACGAATCGTTCTGAACGTTGCATACATCCGTACAAAGTCACTATAACCTTGCACCACAAATGGTATGGGGCATAAAAACTAAGGCATTAACTAGGTTGGAATGTGATTTTTCCCAAGATCTCAAACTTTACCTTAAAAGCCTCTGTAAGGCAAGAGCTTTTGTTGAGAGAATATGTTGTGGCCTTTTATAAATATATTTGGAAGCATTGCAAACGTCAAAGCTTAAGTGAGAATATATTGAGACACTTTCTTAAATATAAAATAAATTTTTGTTCATTTATTATTTCACTCCACGAATGATCAATATCCTGATGAAAAAGCGAAACTTTTAGATGGAAACGAAGATGATGTTTGCTTTTCGAGAATACTTTTTGTGCTTGTGCTTGTATTTTCATAATCTTATTAGCTGGCATTAAGTTAAAAGGGTTGCGGTTTTTTTAGTTAACACATTTGACGATTGTTTGAACATTTTCATAAGCAACCCTTACATAACCTTTCAGTTGAGTATTCAAAATATTATTATTTAAATCCGTTTTTTTTTTATTTTTATTTTTTTTATTTTTTTCTATCTAATTCATCCGAGAGCATAGTCACAGTCGAAACCGTTAGTTGACTTTTCAAGTTTGTTAAAAATTTTAACATAAAAGCAGTTATTAAGTCAAGCTTAAGAATGCTTCTATGTTTTCCTTCATTATTATGCAAACCTTTCATTGCGGTTTGAAAATAAATTTAATTAAAATGAAATAACAACAAAAGAAAAACGCGTTTATCTTACTTATGAACTTTCAGTGTACTTCCGTCGAAAGTTCACACTTCTCAACAACATGTCTCTCTGCGAGTATGCGATAATTTGGCATAGTAAATATGGGATGGGGGAAAAGTTGGGGGAAGGAGGAGGACAAAAAGCTAAACAAATAAAACTCACATAATCATGAGCGATAGATAATTATCTTGCATAAAATACGACATGATGTAAATATCTTACATTATTCAGTTCATATTTGCATACTGATGAGCCTAAAATAAGAACGATTTTGAAACCTTGATAATGAACGAATAAACTGAAAGAAAGATCTCTCTTAAGTACTTAATTCGTGGCTTATTCTAATCCTCTATTCACACATTTCGTTTTATGTTTTATTAAAAACCTGATGAAATTTATGAAATTTTCACAAGTTCGCAAGCATACAGAAGAGGCAGAAAAGGCTCGTAAACATTTTTAATACCCTGAGTATTGCTCATAATGTGAAACCCACTCACTTTAAGAATGAATGTGAGCGCACACAGTAAGCAATTCAAACAGCGTGCAACAGTGTCAGACAGGCAGTCAGCCAAGAATACCTATACAGGTATGTAAATGTTGTTAATCAAATAAGCCGCATCTGGGCAACGACTTCAACTCAAACTTTAAAGCGAGACAGTAGTAGCTGCTGCGATCGAGTAGTGAAAAAACCATGATCACATGCTCTGTCAGTTGGCAGGGCGATAGGGAGATGAGCGATAATAGGGCAGAAGGCGACAAGTTACATCTGCTATACAGCACACATTTTAAACCCGGTTTAACTATTCACTCGCAAAGAATCGGAGAGAAGACTGCCTCATGAAAACCTATTCGCTTATTACTTTTACGAAATGGGATTTTTCGAAATACTTTTAGGGTTTTGTTCGCTATGGTTACATTTGACTTTCCGTTCACTTTCGCATTCTAAACATTCGATCAGCCTATGTCTTATATTGGCGTATGGAAAAGTTACTTTGCAATTTGTATCTTAATTTATGTTTCCTAAGGAAGAGGTTTGCAAACGGTCGCAATTCAAACGCTTACATGAAGGGGAGCCGACTCTTTCTATATCCTCCTGTATTCGCACATATGGAGATGACAAACTTTGTAGAAAATTCATCGCCTAGTGGTGAATGCAAAAACAACAAAAAAGTCAAACATCACGTCAGTTAGTGGCACACGTTCCGTTTTACGCCGCTGGTAGAAAAAATTGGCAGAAATAACACACAATTGTTAGCTGAAAATAAGTAAAAACATCTCTCTCTCTCTTTCTCTTTCTCTCTCACACACACACACACACACCCTCTCTCTCTCTCTCTCATTCTATCGTTTATTTTTGCGAGAAAAGAATATAAAAGATTTTAACTAAAGTGTAACGTTGCCGCCGTTTTTGGTCTGTCATTACAGATATGTTAGGCAATCTGTCTTCGTCGTTTTCTCGGCCGTCCTCATATTCAGGTGCACACGAACGGAATATATTGGGATGGAAACAGAAAAATACCGCTTTAAATGCAAATTTTCTACTGACAATTGGCGGCACATTTTCATTGCGAATAATACGGACAAACGTTGATGCGTCTGTCACGATTTCCCACGCAGTCACCTCGCAATATTTATAGAAAAGAGCAAACCGAAGAGAGAAAGAGAGAGAGAGAGAGCAACGCGTATTTCATTGTAGTAGTGGTGCTAAAATAAGGTGCTGTAGCAGTTCGGTTTGTTGATGATGGCGGTAATGATGTCGTTGGCGTCCACTCTGTCCACTTTATATATATGCTGACAATATTGATGAAACAATTTTTTTTTATAAACAATTCAGATAATACAGAAGAGCTCTAAAGCCGGCTTTTAGTATGTCGTGCAATTTAATAGATATTACAGGCAGAGTACATATATAGTTGCTTAACTTGTCAATTTTATACTGAGATCAGTTCAGTAGGTCACTCGTTTACAGATAAAGGAATGGTAAGATATAAAACCAAAAAAAAAAAAGAAGAAAATTCAGTCAACGAACAACCACACGCTTCTCTTTTGCTTTCTTTTGTGCACAAAATCAACGCTAAGAATAGATTGTTATAGTTACTGCCGTGTCTTCGGTTTGAATTTTGTTTTTTATATTTTTTCACTACTGTCCTGCTATTAATGAATTGACACAGCTGAAATAGAAGACAAAAGATTAAAGCGAAAACACATGCCCAATGTTGCTGATGCCGATGATGATGTGAATGACAATAATCTTACGTATACGCGCGAAACAAAAGGTGACCAGCGTTTATAAAGCAACATTGTACCCTGTTGATTTTTATTAGACTAAAGACATCATCATCGTCATATGCCATCTTGCTTTAGAACGAGTAGACATGTCGTTATTTTTAGATCCTATCAGTCAGTGTTGCTTAAACTTTACTCTCGATTTAAGTACATGAAGACCCATTATTTTGCTTATCAAAATTATCAATACAGTGCTATAAAAAGTTGCATTTAAGTTTTCAAGTCTTGTTCTATGACACGTTTCCTTTGACTAATTTAGCCTATTTTCAACAACAACGTGAGTGGAAGGGAAATGTTTATCACAAATACGTGCTTCAGACTGAAAGTTTGATATTGGTAAAGGATGTATATATTTCGTAGGGTCCCTGAATGTTCCTTCTGGGCCTATATTCTTTATGTCGCTGTAAGCATAAAAACGATATTTAGGCAACAAATAGTTTAATATCTACAGAAACAAACGATAATTACAATCAACAATATCAGCTGAGTACTTCTTACGTGTCTTCGACAGGATTTAAAATAAGCCATCCCAACTTTGATTGTGAAAGAAAAGCTGTATTATTCCTCTTGACGTAGAGTGCTCATTCGACCTTTGGTGTTCGTGAACGTTACGCATTATTTCTGAGTATTTATCTTTCTCGCGGCTCGTTCCATAATTGGCTAGCTTTGGAGCAAAACAACACCATTTTCAAGCTTAAATAAAAGTATGAACGACATCATATATATCGCGGCTGAAAGCTTCAAGAAATAACATAAGTACTGGGTTACACCCTCTCCCTAATGTCTCTCAAAAAAAAAAAAAAAAAAAAGAGATAATAATTTCGAACGCTTATCTTAAATCCTAAATATTTTAAAGTATAGGAATGAAAACTTGGAGTAGAATTTGATAAACTTGATCAGCTTGAATAGGACAACGAACTAGAGAGATTGAAAGCTCTTGTTACTAGTCATTTATATACACCTACTATATATGTGTAGGAAAAAATATGAAATAAAATGAAAGGTCTTGTTAGTAGTGCAGTACTGCAGAGCTAAAAGTTTATGATTAGCATATCTAGCCACTAACTATTATAGAACGATGCTTATTGCAGAAATTTTCAACTGAACTGCTTTAAAGTTGGTCACCCTTGTTGATCGTCCCTCAACTCTATTGTGTAAAATGAGGAGACAAAAATAGTTCAACTACAGTAAACGAGAATAAATAAAGAAAATCTATTATCATCAGCATATCTAAGATAACATTGTTGCTAAAGCAGAATCCAAGTCGTTCACTCAAAATGCCTAGATGGCGGATCTAATAGTTTTAGTTAGACACAAACCCACTTACAGTCCGCAAAGCACGCTACACATTTATATATATAGATATATATATATATAGGAGCAGATAATGGAGCAAAGTTAAATCAAAGGTCTTTTATTTTTTGTTATTTGGTTTTTCATATAATTTTTATTTCACTTTTTTTTCTCTTATTTGCTTCCTATATATATGTATATGTTAAGAATGTTGGGTGCATTTTATCAGTTAACCAAACATGCAGACGTCAATCAACCATTCATTCAGAGTCGTACGACCGAACTGTCCATCGAAGCATTGATGGTTTTTATTTTGATTTGTTTTTTTAAAGGCAAGTAAGAGTACATAGAGACGACGACACAAATCAACTTAACTATGACCGCAAGCCCAAATCAGCGTCATAGCAAGTAGACTTTTGTAGAAACACAACCATTACCCCCGCCAATGTTACGACAAACTTAATGCTGCTGCTGCTGTTGCTGTTGCCGGTGCTGATGGTGGTGCTGGTGCTGGTGCTGGTACTGGTGCTGGTGCTAGTGCTGGTTCTAATGCTGATGCTGCTTCTATTGGTGTTACATGCTTACATTCATTCAATATCTTTGTATGGATAGTTATTCATCATCATCATCCACTTCCACATCATTTTCAAAATAACGTTGTTGTCATCATTGTTTTTATCAGCGGTCGTTAGTCAGTCAGCCAGTCGGTAAACAACATATTTCAAGTTTTTTGTAGTTTTACTTTGTTTTTTATTTATTTATTTTTTGTGTTTTATTTTATTTTATTTTATTTTTTATTATTTTGTTTTTTTTGTACTCTTCGCTGTTGTTTTGCAGCTAGTAAGTAGTAGTAGTAATACCGATCACAAAGATATTCTATAATTTTTCCGATTCAAATGCAATTTCTCTATTCACATTGTCTGGATAGTTGTGTAGACATATATGCGTGTGTTTACTTATTTGTATTATATTCTACGTTGCCGCCTTCATTTGCAAACGATTTATTAAGTCAGTCACTCTAATGGAACATTTGATGATGAAAGAAAAAGAAAAAAACTTGGCCGCTTGCGTTTTAAATTCATTCAGAACTATGCCATCTCTCATAAACTTTTCTTCTTCTTCTTCTTCTTCTTCTTCTTCTATCTCGCGTAACTTTCCGATAAAATTATTATAAGAAAAACTCTCCATTTAAATACATACTAAGGTATATTAATAAAATAAAACGAAAGCCGTTGAAATTCTTTCCTAAACAAAGTAGCATATATACCGCATAATACTTACTACCAATGCATACATGCACTTACACTTACTCATTTATTGTTTACTCTCACATATCGCATAACTGCCTTTAGATAGCTGCTATTCAAAAATGTTTTGTTTTTTTTTTTAACATTTAAAGAAGAAAAAAAAAAAAAAAAAAAAAAGAACACACTAACCGCTATTATTGTTATATGTATGCTAGGAGAGCTTGCGCTAAAAAGTTTGAGAAGAAAACGTTAAGCTAATGAAATGCATATATATACACACACACATATATATATATATATATATACATATTTTGGCTTTTAACAGAAACAGAGAAAACAAAAACTAGCACAACCTGTCAATTGGAAACGATAGTTAACGTTTAGAATAAGTAATGAAAAATTTTTATTTATCTCCTTTTTTTATATTTTTTTACTTAGTACAACTTGCATTTTCTGCATTCTGATTAGTAATAGAGGCGGGTAGTGGGAAAGTCGTTAACCAACAACTCTTTTTTTCCTTTTATTTTATTGTATTCAATATTTATGTTTCTCTTATCTGCGTATGCCTACATATGCATATATACATATTTGTGTAGAAAAAAAATAGGAAGTAGGCGTATTTAATATATGATTTGTAATCATTTCCCACGATCATCTCCTTGCATTCGAAGGTAACGTAAGAAACTTCTATAAACATAGTTGAGACGATCAACATTAGAGACAAATCATCGCAATGACTTTAAGTTCTAACAAAGCATTACTTTCGTGATGCTATGCCAAAGTCTTTGAAAGGTTGATAAAGGCCCCTAAAGGACATCGCACGGAAATCTGCAATTGTTCGGCAAATATTTAAATCTTTAAGCTTTGCGAGATTAGGGAACTTTTGCGCCCATTGTTGCTTTTATTTTTAATTTTTTTTTTTTTTTTTTGTCTATCTTGCTTTTGCTGAGTCCGAAAATTTAGTCCATATTTCATTCCCAAAAAGTGTTATCATCTTTCAATTTTTAAATAAGTGGAACTTGTTCAAAATAAACTATGGCATAATGGCAGTTTCGCATGCGCGGAAATTCATTTTACTACACAAAGTCAACTGTTAATCTAAATTACGTTTATTTAATTGCAAGCAAAAACTTCTAAATCAAAATTATTGACACTTGGTTCAAATAATAGGATAATTTAAGAATCTTTGCGCCTTAAACTAAACAATCGTCACAATGCCATATATGATGATTTGAGTTTTCCAAGGTACAAAATTTTAAAGAAAGGGAAAGCCAAACACACATTCATAATGTTTTACTTATGTCCCTTATGCACCTGATGAATGTCGAAAACATTGACAGGGTTTAGCAGAACCTTTGACGAAAAGATATCAAAACCCAAATGTCGCGATGAAGTTAGTTATTGGTAACTAACAAATGCAGTCGAATCAAGAGGGTCGAATTGTAATATTGGACAAGACTAGAACCAGAACTGAAGCGCTCCTTGAAATAATTTTTAAATAGGCCTCGGAAGGATTATAACTAAAAACTACACTATCCTAAAAATCGCGAACTCAATTTCAAAGGAGTTGCATAAATAATATAAAAATCACTGAAATGGATTTACGTTAGAATATAATTGCCATCGAATTCTAGATCCGAATGAACATTTGATTCTTTGCCGTGCGGGCTACATTTTCATCACTTCTAAGTATTTTGCGATGTTTTGCGGTTTAAGAAATTTTTTCTTTCACTATTTCTGTTTTATATACGAAGCAGAAATATTTAGTCAAATCTAAAATTGCATATCATAATTGCGGACAATATAAACAATGTTTTCGAATTGAAAAAACACATAGCTTAAGGGAATTTATCAAACGGAGTTTCATATTATTTTTCTAAGCTTTTAAAATTTCACTATGGCTTCCATCCGGAAATTAAGCATTTCGCACAGTAGATTGAAAGATGTCAAGCTGAATATGGTATTTCGGAACTCTCACTGGCATAATGGTATAGATAAGCATTGTGCAACTATGCTTATGACATACAAATTATCTAATTACAAACATATACCCGGACAGTTAAGGCTTCACAGTAATCTTACTACGTGTATTATAACGAATCACACCATAGTATGAATTATAGCCACTTATCCGAACTATGGGAATAATTAAAATATTATTATTTTTTGTTTCCCTTTTAAATTCATTTATATAGCAAACAAGCTTTATGTAAACGTAAGCTATTGTGCAAAGGACGTAGTTTTTGGTAAATGCAACATGAAATAGTCAAAATATGTACGACCTAAGTACAAAAGTGGCAAGACTAAGGTTAATCACTAACCGTGGTGACTAAGAGTAAGCAAGCACGACAAGCTTTTAAGAAAACTTAATTTTATATCCAAGAGAGGGTAATCCCGGCTGCAAAAATGAAGCTATCGGCTTCAAATTTGGCAGAAACATTAGAAGTTCTTGTAGGCAGATTGGTGCAGAATAAGGGCGACATCGGTAAAAAGGCATGACTACGTTGCTACGTACAACAAGATTACTTCTGTTTTTCAAAAGTAATAAAAAACTGTTTTTTTTTGCTCTTTACTCATAAACTAAAGCAGATAACTATAAAAAAATTAAATATGCATCCGACGGGCGATAGTGCCTGCAATAGAATTGAAAAATTAACCGCTTCTACCCAATATTATAGTGTGTCACGATATAATCTTTTTTTTCAATACCTAATCATGTCCGTCTATCCGTCTGCTCAATTGTGTAATGAAAATACCGCCTACAAATTTGCAAAAGAATTTGGAAGCGAGATAAACTTTTCAAAGGACACGCCTATAATTCCTTACCCTGGGCTATAAATACTTTTATAATAAAATAATAAAATGCCCTCCTTACAGAGCGTAAAAATTTATTTTTTTTATTTTTTTCGTCTTTTTTAGGATGATGAGGATGGGTACAAACGAAGAAGAGGATATAATTTTCTTACTTTTTTAAGATTGCGCTTTTCTGTAGGCTTGTAGTTATCTTAAGATCAGATACTCTTCGCTCTTCGATATAATTCAAAAACCATCGACTGTGCGAATTTTCTCCCGAGATTTTCTTAGTACCTTTTCACCGTATACGACGCAACTTTGTGGAAGGATAACTAAACAGGAGTTTAGTTTCTGTATACCAGTATTAATTATTATCTGTATATCAGTTATTTATTAGATTTTAACATTAATTACTATATTGAAAGAACAGCTAGAGTAAGATGGCTCGTAACAGATGTAACGCATAGAAAAACTGCTTTAGTTTCCTGCACGAAGTAATTTCTTTTAAAGAGAAAAACGGCGAAATATTCGTAGAGGGAAATGCTTTAGGATTTCATTTTTGAGCCTAATAATTTTTTCATTTATTTTTATATAGCACTCAACTTTTACGTAATTTTTTCCTCTGTGTGTTTACAAATTCACTTAAAGCGCCTTCAATTTACAGAGTAAACAGAGTAAAAATATTAAAGAATCTGTTTCTACCTTTTTTTCATTTTTTGTCTTATTTCTCTTATATTTCTCGTTGTATATGACCATTAAAACCTTGATCTTTTAACTACTCCTGGAATTATGTTTAATCAGATCTTGAATATCGAAACTAATTGTAAAATAAATTGACTGTCACGTTTTGGACGTTACCGATATTTTAATCGCCCGCAGACGTATGTTAATCGAAACATATGAGTTGTTTAAGGACAATAGCAGTCATTTTAATTCGCATATACGCAATAAACGGCGGGAAACTTCATTAACATCCTATGCTGAAGCAGCGATATAATCGGCGAGAGGTTATATCCGAATCGATTTTTTATTGAAAGGGGGTAATATAAACTTAAAATAAGGCTGTAATAGAATCCATCAAGGAGATGAATCGAAGAAAGCAAAGGGTTTTAAAGTACACCAAAGTATTAAACAGAGAGAGAGAGAGAGAGAGAGAGAAAAGATGAAGCTAAGAATGATAATTTATTCGCTTTAAATAAAAGTATTGAATATTTTATAGACTTGGAATTTTTTTTTTATAGTCATTCATTTCCTATATTGCGTAATGACTTCATTTTACAATGCGTTTCGTATTTTTAGGTCATGCATTTCCCATTAATGATTTTATATAGTGTATCGTTTTTTTTTTTTCTTTGGTGCGCACTTTCCTTTATCTATTTATTTAGTTTATTTAATAGTAACAGTAGTAGTAGTAGCAGTGATAACGGTAGTAGCATTTCTGCGGGAGGAAGAACTGAAACAGAAAAGTAGTGTAAGCAATTCTAATACGATATTAGAAAATATAATTTTATTCTTTTTAGATTTGAAAAAATACAAATAATGCAAAATAGTAATTATCATAAAAATGGTTTATATATGTATATAAAAAAAAAAAAGAAAAATTGATTTTTTCTAGGTCTTAAAAGTGGAAGAATATAATCATAAAAAAAAAAAAATTCCAAGTAAATCAGTACACGTTAGACAACTAAATGAGTGCATGCATAACACGGCTTCTTAGTTGCTCTTTTTGAACAGAAGCAAAATTTAATTATCGATCTCTAATTCTATAAAGTCTTTCGTTTGATTTGTGCACAAAGCAATCATGGCGTTTGAAATTTATGCATACGTAAATATATATATATATATATATATATAAATGTATGTACATATATGAATGTGTAATGTGCAATCATCTTGAAAAAATTAATCATAAATGCAATTCGATCGCGGTTAGAATAAATACAATATTTTATACATAATGTGCGGAGTACGATAAAACTTCCTGGGTCGCGTGTTATAATAAATGTTAGATGGTGGAAGATGCACGGAAAAGAGAGAGCAAAAGAAATGGTGTTACAACATTACGCCATCCATTTCAGAAATATGCAGAAACGAAGATTGCAATGAGGTAATGCAAACAATTGTATGAAAAGAAAAGAAAAAAAAAAACTTACGTGTAAATCAAAAGAAGATTAAGAAGAACAAAACAACATGTAGAGGCAAAGTAGTCAGGTTGAAGCGAATCTCCTATCGTCTACCATATCTCATATTTTGCCTTGAATCCCAATTTACATGAAATTAATGCACAAGAAAATTAAAAAACATCGCGACCAGTAATATTCGAACCTTTCGACATATCCGATAATTCTTTCTTCTCTTTTTCATTCCGTTATTCTTGAAAAAAGCTCACGTTATTGGGTTTTTGTCAATTAAAGATAAAATATATGCTTACATAGACGTTAAGGTCTGGCCCTCTAATTTTGTTGGCCCAAAAAAGTCACAATCCCAATCTTATGCATGATCCACTGCGCGAGCGAGATGCTCTTCGAAATATATAAGCGTTAAGCCAATATGCTTTTAGTGTCAGCTTTCATAGGCTGACGGATAATTGAGTAGTAAGTGCATGCGTAGTGCATTATATCATTATATATTTCCGAATTGTTCAGAGAACTGACTGCATCGGTACTCGAAAATATCGAAATCGACTAAACTAAATTACTTCTCTTCTTCCTTTGCTCATTATACAGTAATTCGTAGACTCGTTCTACTACAAGTATTCACTTGCAAGCTTCTAGCCAGAAAGGTAAGCGTCGTTGATGGACGTCTCTAGTTAAAATCCTTTTCCGCTATATGTGTAAAGCCACCAGTGCCAGTTTAGTGCAATAATAAAAATGCAAAGAATTCGATCATTTTTTGTAGGGTGTCCTAAGTGAAAAAAAAAGTGTAATTTTTCCCGAAAAATGCAAATATATTTCTTCGCCTTTTTTTTAGAGATGAACCAACAGATCTGTGTATTTTCTTGTTTGTGCATATTGATCAACAAAGTTAATATATCGTATAGTTTGAAATATGCAAACATAATTTGCAAATATAATATTTTGAGCGCATGCTGTAAGTCGATCTGTCTGTCTGTCTGTTTGTCTGTCATTTAAGGTTAGAAAATGCATACAAAATGTCAGTCAATATATCAGTTTCTCTTGTTGTTATTGTGATTGTGCTATTTTGTATTTCTTGTTGTTAACGCTGCTGCTACTGCTGCTGCTGCTGCTGCTGATGCTTCTGTTGCAGCCGCAACAATTGGCGCTCTTGATGATGATGATGACAATGATGATGATGACGATGATGAAAACATATTTATGTGTAGTTGTGGTGCAATATGTAGATGAGCTAAGTTTCACCAGAGTTATGAAAGCTGCTTTACATTGATGACAGAGCGATTGCACTAAGTAAAAATATTTCTTCTTCATTTTTTTTTTTTTTTTTTATTATTCTATTTCATTCTTTCAGTATTAGTTGAACGTACGGCCTTTGCCATTCACAACGTCTCCGGCTATCCGTACGTCTCTTTAGTTATAGGAAAATGTGAAAATAATTGTAAAAATTCTTCATTCCAATATAAAGAAAGCCAGCTACTTGTGTTTGTACGCAACGTGACGATTATCAATAAATTGACTGTGGATTCATTTTGGATTCTCTTATAATTTGTTCATCTTCTTCTTCTTTTCCTTGTGCCACTATATTAATATTACATTCGCACATTTTGTTCGAATTTCCCTGAGGAACGTAAATTGGAATTCTTGTTTCTATTAACTATATTTATTTATTTATCTCGCTTTAATTTTATTTTCTCTTCTTTTCATCTCATCTCATTCGAACGTTGGTGTTGCTCCTATTTGTTTCCTTCAATTTGCATTTAACTTCATGCTTTGATTATTAGTGTTTTATTTTCATTCTGAATATTACTGTTTTGCTATTGTTTTTGCGGCTGTGTCGATTGTTGTTGCTTTAAATTAAGCCACAAATTTTACTGTTAATCTAACGCTTACTCGCTCTCTCTATCTCTCTCTTTCTCACACACACACACACACACACGCATACTCGCTTCTAGAGTTAACGCTCTCTTTAAATTCAATTCACTACTCGTGATGGCAGTTAGATAGGTAGATCGATATAGATAGTTAGATACGTAAGCGTAATAGCAGTTCTATATGTTTGTCTATTGTTCCTTCACCTTTTCTTGATTGCTTTTGAAAAGTTCGATTTTCGCTTTTGGAGAAGGGTTCTTCTCTCCTGCTAACATAATAATAATATACTTTGATTACTGATTGTTGCTGGTGCGGCCAATTGCCACCTTACACCTGTAATATTTGTGGCTTTTACATCCACGGTGAACTATTAAGCAATACTAACACTCACCAATCGAAAATTATATGCATTTCGATTATGTGAAAGCAACCACAGTTTATTTATTTCTTTTAGTTATTTCTTTTTTTTTTTTGCTTTTAATTATCGTTACTCTAAAAAAAGAATCCGTTATAATTTCGATTAAATTTAAACAAAACGAAAAAAGCATTCAAGCACATTGTTCTTTGCTTTTATTGTTCTGTGTAAATAAGTTTGGGAAATTTTAAATATTTAGGGCTTCTCAGGTGCAATTAATTAAATCGTCATGAGTATGCATGCTCGTGTTATTAAGATAGAGAGAGAGAGAGAGAGAGAGGGAGAGATACAATAGAAATGAAGACAACTAAAACTTTATTTAAACTACACAAACAACAATTTGTTATCGCAAACGGTTGTTACATACAAGCCTCTAAGAAATGTTGTTCCAATTTCACTGGATTAATACCGAAAACGAGACAAACGAAAAGTTTTATAAATGTAAAGTTTAAGGTGAAGCTCCTAATGGCTGCTTTTTCTGTTTTTAGTTTCTTGCTCAAATTAGGGGGAGTACTGGGACCATGCGATGATCTATAATTGTGTTTCGATTAATGGGAGAATTAAAAATTGTTGAGTATTCCCAATTGTTTTTACTTGTATGTTCATTAGTTGCAATGCACTTTCGTAAAAGAGGAAAAATTGTGAAAAAATTCAGGTCCACGGTCGCCTACCAATGCAAAAAAAAAAGTAAAAAATAAAAATGAATCAAAAGAGATTTAGGAATGGAAGTGCGGCTTGTAATCACAATTTACCCAATGCGCTCAATTCCTGGCAATCACTCGATATATCTGTGGTCTTTGTGCTGTATATGTAGAATTTTTTGACGGAAGGATTTCTACTAAATTTGATTTAAATAAGATGTCGCAGCACCTTACGCAGTTGGTGAAAGCATCGACTTACTTGAGAGCCTATGAAGGATATATGTAAACCTTGAATGTAAGAAATACTTTTTACTTCAACTTGGGTTGAAGGAAAACCTTATTGATCTCTCTAACTTTTTCAATTTCATTTTAAACCTTTCAGCTTTCCAGCCTTATTCTTACTTTTGGTATTGAGCTTAAACATAATTTTTTTTGTTTGATTACCATTAACCATTTTTTCGAACCACTTTTTGACTAGAAAAATGCTCTTCATATTGTTACATTTTGCGAAACTTGCTAAACACTACCGTGAAAATCGAAATCACATTAGTTGCCTTTTATACTAAGATTTCTTGTCCAAATTTGTCTAAATTCCCGCTAAAAGTACGCTTTGTTGTCATTCTTGTTCTGCAATGGCTGAACTCTGCGACAAATGTTGCCAGATCCTTTCGATACTATAATAAATTAAAATTCCGTCTCTACCTTGAGGTAGTAATTGCCCTCGAAAAGGCCCTTGTAAAGTTCGGAAAAGATCAAGAGTTACAAAAAAAGCAAAAAGCGCTTATTGTACTCAACAAAATTGAAAATAAACAAAAAAAAAGCAGGAATTCCTTCCTAAAGTGGAACATTTTATGGCGTAAAAACTCATCAAAAGTAACAAAATCTAACAAGAAAAAAAAAAAAGAAAAAGAACGGAAGATTAAGTCGCATTGTTAAGGTATAGCGTGTTAAATGCAAATAAATTTTTAAATAACTTATGTTTCTATTGCTATTGTTGTCTTGGTTTTTATTAGCAAAAGAGTTAGTTATACTAACTTTTTTTTGCTTTCCTTTTTTTTCCAAGTAAATCCAAATCTTTCTATATAGTATTAGAAACGTGTACGTGTAGGATTTTTAAGCCTAACGTAAACTTTTGTCCAAAAAAAAAAAGAAAAAAAAATTAAAAAAGGTCTTCATCTTCTTACTTTGACCTAAAATGTTTTTATTCATTCACTTTAAAGTTCAAATGCAAAGTCAAGATCATTGCCATCAAGAACAGATGCTAGATTAGCGCCCTTTTCAGGTTTGTAATCATTAATGTTATGTAACTCTTGTCGTTTATAACGATAAAATTTTACCAGAAAAATATAAAACTTCTTACAATTTTAACAGCTTCCAACGCTGCTTATGAATTATTAGTCAAGCTTAAGCCGGTCCCACCATTTGGTTAATCGTTTTCTTTCGTCTTCATCTGCTAAGATTCTCCGTAGTTCGGCCTATTTTCCGTCTTCCTATCTCTTTGCTTTGACTATCCGTGATTGTTTGAATGATGAATTGATTAAGCCATGTTTGTCCGTCTGCGTGTGTGTGGTTACAAAAATGAAGATATCAGTCC
The DNA here is from genome assembly GCF_014805625.2 of Glossina fuscipes. NCBI lineage: Eukaryota > Metazoa > Arthropoda > Insecta > Diptera > Glossinidae > Glossina > Glossina fuscipes. The sequence goes on from NW_023998523.1 coordinate 558,253, forward strand.
AAGCAGTCAGGCAAGAAGGTTATTATCCCGGCAGCATGATGGGGTAGTGCATGGTCATACCGAGAGCAACCCGACCCTCTTTAACGCCCAAAATTTTATAACTGATCGTCCTGGTAGGCTTACGCTATGCTGCACAGCTTTGGACGACCTTATACGCGGCCGGAGTCAACCTTACCTTCGGATCTGACAGATATCTCAGATGGCCATCCTTTTTCGAAGAAATAAATGCGTCCAAGGACGTCATCTCAGCCCTCTTAAACTTTGCAGATCATTAGAACCTAAGTGTCTTTGACTTCCCCTACAAAGGCCACTCGAATGGAAGAAGAAAAATGTTCTCTTTTCTTAAGAACAAGAACGCTCTTCTGAGATTCGTCTTAGGTTTCCAAGGTATTGATTTCCAAGGTACAGATAATAAACTTTAAATCCGCCTTTGTCGTTGAGTGAGCAACTCTAGCAAGTAAGGGCCTATAAAGCGATCAATTAACGCTTATGGGGAGCATCGCGAAAACCTAAGAGTTTCGGTGCGTCTATGATCCTCCGACGATTCACATAGTTCCGCTATTTGTTGCAAAAAGAAATTGTGATAGCGGAAACTTGGCGTATTACATAAAATGGCATTGTTCACAAAAGCCCAAGTTTAAAAATAATTGTCAGACGTAGCCAAAGAGAGACTTGCATTCATACATTAATCCGCAAGATACATAGCTAAAACTTAGATTACTATGTTTTAAGGAAATTCCATTGCAAGGATTGTCCTCTCTATGTCCACCTCTGAAAACGCCTATATAGAAAGCAGAGATATTCGCTTCACGATAGATGTGAAATCATAATTAAGCATATATACCACCATGAGGTAGTAGTGACTTAAAAGGGTAGCTAAAAGTGTATGATGCGTTTATCCTTTAAACAATTTTGTTAAATACTTTTTACTTTATACTTCGATGTAATTTGTTTAGTTTGTTAATTACAAAAATAAAAATCTCAACAGCATACATAACAGTAAAATGTAAATGTCTCTTAACAATCGTAAATTTTATTCGATTTTAATTAAAATGTTAAATTCCTTTTGTTTTTTACTATAAACCGTAAAAGGTGCCGAGATTTACCGTTTCCTTCTTTTACCACTCAATTACTTTTACATTGTTTGTTAGTATTTTTTTTCAACTCTTTTTTTTTCTTTTTCTTTCTTTTTCTTTCTTTTTCTTTTTTGTTATCAATTACATTAGAGAAGACAGAACATAAAATAAAACAAGGTGTAAGTTGCAAATCTGCATCAGTATTATACACAGCCGCATTTATATACATATGTTGTGTTTGCTATACACTTACACTCGAGCACTTTATACGTCTGTCCTCTGAAGTTAGCTGCTAAGCCCAGAGTATTGTTGTTTTTTTCTTTTCTACTTACATTATAGCTAACTGTAACTCTAATCAGAAAAGCGTATTAACAAAGTCTTAGGGCTTGCAGAGCAAGAAAATACGCATGAGACTACGACTTTACTTATTTGTAAGCTAAATAAAATAATATTTGATATAAAATGAAATTCATTGCGGAAAAGTTTACTAATCAAACTCAAAACAAAAAAGTTATCATAATGAAGGAATTTTTGAAAAGAGAAATACTAGAGCATCAGCATATACCTATGGGCATAAAGAGGATAACTAGCGATCTCTACAAGCGTCCTATGAACATCAGCTCGAGAATAAATATATTGAGATCTTTCATTTTCGTATGCCTTATATGCCTATAATAATAGGGTATTAAAAATTCAACCTTAACTGCGCATAGTCTCTTTCTTTGTTTTTCTTTATTTTTATTTGATATTAAAATTACTACTTTTACAATACCATAATACACATGCTTATGGCCAAATTTTCAGATTATACATCTTTAATGTGTGTTGTACTTATTGTTGTTGTTTTGGTGTTGCTAGTTTTTTTTTGTGTTTTTTTTTCTAAGGCTTTTTCTATAGAATTTTCTAAACACATAAAATGTAAACGATATGGTGGTTTATTGGCGGAGTTTTATCAGTGTTTATTGCAAATATGCGAGACGAGATGGGCCTTCAAATACGCTTAATAAAAAAAAAAAAAAAGAAAGAAAGAGAAATATATTTATACGATAGACATACATTTGTGTTCATTTGTGTATATATATACCGATAAGAAGCAGAGCGCTTCCAAGAATGGCCTTTCAAAAGATTAACGAAGAAAGCCCAAATCAAATAACTAAGGAAACTTTGCTTACACCTTTTTATCTTTCGCTGTGACAGAATCCGTAGCTAGTCGACTGAAATCATTTTTCTAGAATTTTTAATAGATACAGACTCTATGGGTCATGGGGTTTATTCATGAATGCAGGGTTTCACAATTCTTTTTTTTAACCCGAAAAACTTGACTTTTTCAACTCGAAAAAACTCTAATGCCTTCAACACGACTGATTTTCAGTTTTTGAGTGCTCCACATGCTTATTTTTAAATTTGATTTGTGTATATTTGTACGCGAGTAACAAGTGGAAGTCTACGCAGATATAAAGACACAAGAATAGGCAGGCGGCTTGAGAGCCATGTACGTGGCAGTATTCATATGGCTCATCGATTCCGAATGCTGTTACTGATTAGTAGGAATACTGTATATATTCATTAAAGAAGATTCCTGCCTATTATCAAATGAATGAAGAGTTTTTCAAAAACATTAAAAAATTAGAAAACCGCATCTCACCGTCAGTCGACTTTTAGGTACTTGCCAGCTTAACTAACCCAAGTCAATAGAAAACAAATAAAAATATTATGCTCGACCAAATCTCTTGTGACTCAACTCGCTTACCGAAAAAAATTAAAAATTCGATAACCGGTACATTGGGTGGGCGTACTGTAACAACTACTACTATGAGATCATCCATAGATTATACATGAAGATCTTTAGGATTTTATTCGTTGTCGTTTATGAGCAAACAGGAAAATTGGGTGCTCCGCTTCTCTTACTGATAAGATAAGAATCTTCGCATATATTGCTGAACGAAAATGCAAAAAGATCTACTACATCCCCCCACTACCGAAATTTCATTTTTCGCGTGGTTTTTGAAGATAAGGAGGGGTGAGTATAGAATATTCGCCTCCGGATGTATATTGTCTTCCATAATTACTACTATAAACACTCTTATGAAGAAAACATTTCCACACATTTCCAATACGGAGAACACCATCTTTCCGATAGAAAGTAGTGTTCAAATGATCTCGATCCATTTAATGGAGACAATTAATTTAATAAGTGCCGATAGAGATCTCGAATGAAAACGATTGCGTAGAAGCGAGGAAAAAAGGAATTATCAGCATAAACTTATACCATTTTAAAGAACCTTTCAATGTGTCATGTGTCATTTTCAATCTTGGAGGGTAATATTTCACAAGCTTTTTGACAGGCACGTTATGTCAACACTTTTTTGAAAATGTTCTCTGATGGAAAAGATCGTCGTTGGGGAAGCCAAAGCGCTGACCTTGTCTAAATCGAATAATGCGAAAGGAAAAATTGAAGAATTAGAAAACTGGAAAGAATTTTTATTATGTCATAGGTGGTCATCCTAAGCTTGATTATAACTTTCTATACGTGACGTGGTTATTAAGAAGTAAAATACATCTACATATTTAGAGAAATTTACAGTTTGTTATGTCATTTATACTACACTTTTGATAACATTAGAGTGCGTAAACCTGGACTTTGATATACTAAGCAGCAGGTAAAGTTTAACCGTTTTCTTGAAGCTATCGCCACCAAAAATATTTTACCCGTAATTGAATTTATATTGATTCGCTATGTAATAGCACGCAAATGCTGGTGGAACATTTTTTTTTTTGAATTACTATAAGGCAATCGAACTTTCTTAGCAAAAACATTAATAGATTAAACTGATTAGATATTTTATTTGGGTTCTTCGCAGTAAATACTTTGAAGGTTAATCATTGCTTTTAAGCTAAAAATTTACAAATCAAGGATAAGCCAAACTGTTAGCGTTCCAATGACACTAATGACAGACACAAAAAAATGTGGACGGAAAAACGGATCCGGGTGAGGAAAATCAAATCGAAAATAATTAGAAAACTTAAGAAAATAAATACTGATGAAAATCACAAACACACATAGAACATATTCTCCGTATCATCAAATTGCGGTATTGGGTTTTAAGGGCCATGTTGCCAATATATTCGTTATGGACTATTAAAGTTGAAATAAAATGTGTTCGCAAACTTATCATGGGTTCTAAATCAATACGTTCCGAAAATTCTTCTTCTTTTTGTATATAAATTCATACATTTCTTTGTTAATTTCCTCAATAACCTCAAACCGGCCTTTTTTTTGTTACATAGATGGTGCGCAGCACACAAAAATAATCTCTCTTCTGTCTTAATTTATTTTCCGCGCATTATAGAAGACATAATTTTGCTAACATTCATGTATATTAAAAAAAATATGTATTTTTCATTTTATTTATTTTTTTTTTCTTTCTTTTTAACTTTTTTTTCTTTTTGGTAATTGCAGGTTAAACAAGACAACACGCAACCGTATGATTTAAAATGTAATAAAAGTGAGCAAGCAAATCTGTTTAGACTGTTATCCACGCACATACAAATAAATTTATGTAAGTATGTACGATTAAGCTTGTAAAAATTGGCTGGTTTGCATCTTCACAATAACTGGTTAAACGAAAAGTTACATAATATATATACCATGTATATATTAAAAAAAAAAAAATTTTTTTTTTTTTTTTTTTTTTTTTTAAATAACGTAAGTAAACAAGCAAAACCAGCGTTGCGGTTCAATCTGTATGAACTAATCACTTACAGTCCGGAAATCTTTTAATTTTTTCATTCCGTTTGTAATGTTTGCATTAATTTAAGAAAAAAACATCATCTCTCCGAACCAACGAACAGTATACATAAGGCATTATTTTAAAGATATTTCATGATTTTTGTTTATATCAAAATGTTAAAACTTCGTTTAGGATACTTGTCTTACAGCTTTCTATTTCTATCAACTATCCAGGTTTCGCGGCAAGAACGCTTCAAGTATTAAGTTTGAAGACAAATTTTCAAGACGGGTATGTTCAACTTGATCAGCATGACATTGTAAATCGATTTAAGCATGTCCTTCTGTCCGTCTGTCCGCCTGTTCGTCCATTTAATACTTGTTGTAAACGTTCTCTTGGCCGCAAACTGAAGCTGTCGCACTCAAATTGAAAAAAACTGACCACGCCTATCCAGTGTATCAAAATTTAATTTTTTTTGCAATACCTTTGCAAAGCACAGAAATTACTTTAAAAATTCCATAAAGTGTATAAATTTTTGGCCAATGTCAAATTTGGGCTGCACCTAAACATGTCTGCCTGTTTGTCTATCTAGTAGCTCGTTGGTGCAACTTTATAGTATTTGCGATAAACAATCTACCGTTACCGAAAGTGAAGATATCGACTACAAATTTGCAAAAGAATTTAGAATTGACCAAAACTTTTCAAAGGTAACGCCTGCAACTATTGGTCTATTGAGGACATCCTCGAAAGAGGCCTTGTTATGAATATTCTCATCATAAAGATGAAATAAATTTACGGAACATAAAAGGCATATACTAATTGAGTTCATCCAACAGTTGCTAAACTTTTATTACGTACGTGTATACACACCTTAGCGCTGTCATGCTGAAAAATTGCCTTAACTTGTCTTCTGCTCTATTGCGAGCATTCTTCGCTAAATATTACGAAACCATTGCATCAGTTGTTGGCAGTTTATTGTGTAAGTGATTGCTCAATGATGCCACGCTTTCGTTTAAGAGATTCATAATGTATCCCCTCCACCTGATGCCATCAGCTTGAGAACTTCAACTGGAATCCTTGTCAATATTTTTTCCCTATCGATATCGATGTCTGGCTAAATATTCGATTTAAATGATCATAATGCACCAATTTTTCATTATCTGTATCAATATAATATTTTCATATCGCTTAGGCTGGAGATAGTACTATATAGTATAGTATTGTATGTGGGATATGAAAATCTTGAAAAAATCCCCCAAACCCGTGAACTTAAACTTCAAAATGACCTAAACTTATTTACCTATTTCATGTAATGTACACTTACGCATGTTTTCTGAAAAAATTTTCGAACCTTAACATGGAGATTGCTGCGCTTGTCTGCAAAAGTTGGACACTCGCAGGGCAAGGAGTTTTGTCAGATCAGAAGGTCATCGCTTTCGTTAATAACTATTTTGGAGAAAACGACTCCTAGCACTATTTAGATGGTTTAAAGCAATTGGGATCGAGGAATAGATAGATAGATTTTTCTCTGTTTGCAGTCTTTTAAACTATTTCTAGATGGTATTGTATACACGTAGATGCCACAAAATTCGACTCAAACTAAAAATTGTTATTTCCATTGCTTTTGTTTATAGATTTCTTTGTGAGGATATTGGCGTCAATAATTTGCAAATAAGTCACGCAACATACAGAAAAATAAACATTACACATACATACATTTCTAATCATAATATATTTGATAGAAGCAAAACTGATGAAAACAAAAAAATAATAAGACTGTAAAGCTGCCTAAATTTCATCTCCGTTACTAATATTTTCTTGGATACCTAGATAGTGGAATAGTGAAATGTTTGTAATGATAATCAAATTTCGCTAAACAATATTAATATCCGAAGTAATGTGGTTTTAATGTCACCTTAAAACGTCGATCAAACTTTTATGTATAAAATTCGGAAAGCAGTTCGATCGTAATAAAAACAATTGATTATGGGAAAATATTCCATTTTTTGTAAGAATAAGAACTCTTTACATCACGTGATGGTAAATAAACTTAAAAATCAGCATTACTGAAAATTTGGGATGACCATAAGACCTGATAGGTATTCAGTGTAGCTGTTTAGATTGTAAGTCCATTCATCGCACCGCTCGCCCCCCGTCTACCCTTTGCTCGCCTGCTCGACTACCATATGAGCGTCTGCTGCAGTAATTTTCCAATTAGGTCAGCGAGGCAAGTTTGAATTAAAAAGATAGACGTGAAAAAAATTCACAGTCGACCATGACCCAATATGCAAAACCATTTCGCTCAGTGCCGTCATTCATTATGTTACGTTATTTTTCATATAACGACTTTTAAAAATAGGCCGTTATACGGGGCAATAGTCGAAAATGATCTTTTTATCGATCGAAATTATCTTCGATAGCGTTCGTCCACTGACGGTGTAACAAATTCAATCAAAATATTGCCAAAATTACAATCTGTAGATTTACCACAACAATATATGGGCAGTAAGTGATTCGGATTGGACCGACATGTCAAAAATTGAGATCTGAACACAAGAAAACCAGACGGACTCATGTACGGTCGGACGAAGAGACAAGTTTAGTTTAGTTCGGCTTAAAAAATGACTGAATCGATCGGTATAATAGAAAGTGTGTCTGTCTTGAATTCTACTGGGTGTTTCATATATCCTATCCCACAAATAGTGAAGGCTCTGGTTGGTTTGACAAACACAAAACAAAAGTCAGAAATGAACTGAGGAATATAACAATGCTGGTCAGGACATAGGTGTTCATCATATTTTTCAAAATCTCAACATATGAGCACGCCTTTTTCAGTCTTTCGGTCTTTCGGTCTTTGTTTTTGTGATGGCTACCTCAAACCGAAGAAAAACACTCTAGGACAATTTTATACGCCCCTGCTTTGTATTGCACGCTTGACCTTTGCGAAGACAAAAGTTCGGTTCTTTCTATTTAGGTATTCGCTGTTCTACCCATTAAGGCTTTTAAGAGAATTAATTACTCATGCAGTTGAGAAATATTTTCTTTACAAGCAGCTATTTGGTACTATTTCTATAACTAATTCACAGAATATGCTCCGTGAACATAAATCGACAAATAACATAAATAATATTGAATTTTTTTTTAAAGCAGTGTTTGACAGTGTTGTTGACTAGGAATAAATCCTTCAAGGACATTGTCAAATAATAATTTTAAATTTGCGCTACTTATGCGTCCGTGGCTTGGCATTCTTGGCGATGACTAAGGATTTTCTTAGGAAAAAACTTATTGGCCGTAACTTGGTTGATTTAATTGAGAATGGGAAATACATAGTGTAAAGCAATTAGTATAGGTGTGTAACCGTTGTCCTGCCGGTTTCCTTTTTGTCATCTTCTTCCGATTTCAGCTCTTTAGATAAATTGGTACTACATCTAAATGGGTTTAAGTTTTCTCAATGCCACTATCCTTGCCCGACGTAATACTTCAATCGATAAGAATCCTTAAGCCGAAACGTACTTTACAGATTGACTCGTTGCGAATGCTTGCTATTGTCCATCAATTCGAACAGTCATGCCCTTCCTGTCCGAGTTATGATCTCTCTCTTCGAAATTAATTAACTTTGTACGGTAATATGCAAACACAGCTCAGTTTAAGATGTAAAATCAAAATCATGCTAAATTTTTTTTTTTTTTCATTTCATATTATTTGCAATTTTCGAAAGTACTCAGTGTAACGTTAGTGTAAAGATAAAAATTAATTTACCTCCTTCCTGCCCTAATGGTTATATGTAAATTTTATAAACTGCTCTGACAGCGTATTATTGATTTATTGCCTAGAAAATGTCCAACTTTGTAGAGGCGAAGTTCAGTGCTCTCGGTATTTTATAACACTTATGTGTATGTCAATCATCACATGAAAATGTTGGCAACGAACATGCCACTTAATATGCCAAGAAATCTCAATAGTATTAAATATGTAATCAGATCTAATTAACAATCTGTTCAAAATTATCTAAAAATGTTTACATGTGCATGTCAACAGTTGTTAAATAACAATCCAATGTATTCTCAACGCTTCTTCCACTCAAAAATATTCAACCTACTTGTTTTCTTTTCTTTTCTTTTCGTTTCTCTCCTTCTTCTTCTTATTTATTTATTTTTTTTTTTTATTAATAGATGGTATTTTTGTAATTATTAGCACACTAACCATTCTTGAACGCTTTATCGAAAGACATATATTATTAAAACACTTTTCTCTTTTGTAATCTATCGATTCTTCAACATTGGAAATTGCTTTTCACACTTCAGTGTGAAAAGGAGTTGAAAAAGAAATAAAATGCAAAAAGAAATATAAAATAGTATACGACGCTTTACAACGAATCTTAAATACCTAACATTTTGGTCTCGATGGTAGCAAACTTTCAGCTTTGGAAAAACCTTTGGTGCTTTTAAGTCCAGACTAATTTAGAAGCAATAAAAGCTAAAATAAAACAAATAAATCGCTTTCTCGCTTTTTAAATCACCACACACGAGCATAGACAAAAACTATCAACTGCGAGATCAAGCAGTCAATATATAAAACGGCCCCCTGATGCGTATTTGTATAAAATCGCGAGAGTTAGTAGCAGAATGAACGAACGATAGGTTGGTAAAAAACCCAAAGGGCATAAATTTTAAAATCGACTCGGAATTTTATAGCTAACAAGCTTCTTCCCTCTACATCTGTTCAAGCATTGCCGATGAAATAATAAATTTGGTTTATTCTTGAGAAGTTACGGTATAAAAATGTATGAAGAAAAAAAAAAAAGGAAGAAAAATCAAGTAAAACGAGAAAAATGATATCAACAATAAAAAGAACGTAGTAGTGGCTGCATTTTCAATTTTATAGTAAGCTACCGGTAAATTTTAATTACAGTTGTATCCATAAAAGTCTACCACACGTCAGATTGGAACAAAAAGTGTGAATAAAAGTTTGCATATCTTTATGTGTGTGTGTGTGTGTGTATGAGTGAGCGTGAGTTAGTGTACGCGTTCGTGTATAAATGTCGGTTGGAATATATCAAAATTATAATGAATGTTTAAATGTTATGATCAGGATTAGAATATATATATATATATGAATGTATGAATAAATGCATCTAAAAATGTGCCTGTAGTAAGTTAAGCTATGCTATGCTTCTGTTGTGGCATGTGGCATGCAATAGCATGCCCATGCTAAACGTCAGGTTTTTCTTTTTTTTTTTCATGCAACAAACATATGTTGATAAGTCTTTAGAACATTTGAGAATAGCTAGACCTAGCTAGCCTAGAGTAGATGCATAGATAAGCATAAATAAATATTTTTTTAAATGTTTCGTTTTTTATTAGAAAATAAATGAAAAGGAATGTTTTAACTTGAATGCTTCCTCTTCTGATGAAAACATAACCACAGAAGCAAAGTATATTCATTTTGTTTATTCGGTTTGTAACACATTCGTCAAAGAGTAATCCCGTAGATAAGGGAGGGAAATGTATCTTTGATTGTGTCCTATTTATCCTGCCCACTGCCAAATGAGTACCTGAAGCTATAAAATTAAGGGAGTGCTGATATTTTATCCTGTTTGCTCATCTGTCCGTCTCTTAATTGTGTTACTCGGCAATTTCGTAAGCGCATCAATTTAATGAAAGTTTCGAAACAAGACAATGCGGATCGAAAATCGGACATTTGAGTAGACTTTAAAATTAGGTCAAGTTGGATTCATTTCTTTCCTCTGTCTTTATTTGTATGCCCGCTTGATCATCGTCCGTCCGTAACATTGTAATGCTTATCAATCAATCTTAGAAGTTAGTTTAGAAATTCTTTTTTCTTGTAGTTTTCGGTGCATCCGTCCATTCATCCACTGTGCCATACCACTGTAATAGTTAACAACTCAACTCAATACTCAAGTTGAAAAATTAGATTCGTTCTTCTTCTACACGCCAATGTGTCTGTCTATCTACCCGTCGGTACAACCGTGCGTCCGCTGCAACATTCAAGAACTATCTTAAGGAGTAAATTCAAATTGGGCTCCCTCTTTCTCTATTTACATGCGCGTCTGTCGATCTGTCCGCGGGCCTGTCCTCAAGTGTATCCGCTTGCCCGTTAATATGTTTGCTACATCATCTACGAATGTATTCCACCGTCCGTGGAGATGATATATGATATTTATTGGTAGTTGTATAGTGATCACACCAAACTGCTTTGAAAGGAGAATCACTTAGCCAAGAAAGTGACTAAAAGTCTTTAGGCAAAGTTGCAACACAGCCAGAGAATATCGAAAAGTTTCTATCAATAAGTTGTGAGTTTACCGAGTGCATCAATTCAACAATTGAATTATACGTGAAATGGTTGCAACCAGTCCACTGCCATCATTCCAAATTAGTCACGTTTTATATATTTACATAAGGAGGTGGGTGTCTACGATTCACATCAAGGGAATTATATCTTTCTTTTTTGCACTTAACCCTTCATTGGGTTGCGAGTAAAACACTATCTCAACAATCCAGCAAGCAGTTGTAATGAACTTTATTTATTATTGTTATTATATATAATTTAATTTAACTTAATTTGTTTTCCTTTTTTCTTTTTCGCCTCGCCGTTCACCTTTGGAATAAAAAAGATTTCATAATTTCCATTCTTAACATTCATGTTAGCTTGTCTTACAATACATTCATCATATAAACGAGCATATGATGCAATCTTCTTTTGATTTTTTTTTTTTTGCATCTTTAATAATTTCATGTAAAGAATAAAACAGTGAGAGACTAAGAAGAATGGTACAGAGGGAAAAAGAAACTTAACTTCTATAGGGTGGAGTTGTAGACTGTTGCCGCCGTTGATGATGACGATAATCATGATGATGATGATGATGATGATGATGATGATGATGATGATGATGAACATTTCAAATATGTTGATAGTTGTAAAATAAAAGTATCTCTAAGTAGCAGTTCCACTTTTTCTTCTGCTCTCTCTTGTTAGTTCCATTTTATTTTATAATAAATAATTTTTTTTGTCACACGTAATTCTGCCATTGTTTTGATTATAAGATTAGATTGTGCTATTATGGCAGCACAATTTTTCCTGTCTCAGTAATTTTATTAACGATCTGTGCAGAAAGACGAAATGTCTAAAGAAGAGAAAAACTACGTTTGCAAGAATATTTTTGCACTAAAATTTTATATGCAAAGCAATTTTGTAATATTTGTATAATTTTAATTATAGACAGCTTATGTAGGCGTTCCACTTTTTTTTTCTTTTTTTATTTTTTTGCTCTGTAACCCAAATTAGTATACGTGCGTTATAACGAAGCTTTTCGCCCCGTTGCTTTTGGTCATTACTTTCCAAGAAATGTATTCTTGATTGGCGCACTCATCGATGTTTTATTCCAACAAAACTCCAACATACTGTTATGATTAACATTATTGAGTTAAATTACATTTCGTTTTCTATTTTACTCTCTGTTTTACATTTGCTTGCGATAAAATACGCAACTGTTCGCTGTTGAAAAAATCCCTGTAGATCTTCTATTTCCTCTCGACCTAATGACCTAGACGAGCCTATTTGATCTATGATATCTATGTTAAAATAATCGAATCTTTCGTAGAGCTTATTGAAGACACATATAGCCGATTGCTATGAGCATTTCCTCACTTATCTAATCTGGTCCAAGCCTGCGCTTTTACACAGCCGATCCTAGAAGGACGTGATTAAGTTAAAAAATTTCAATAGTCGAAAAAACAAACTCTCTAGATTAAGAGTGACTAAGATCACGATTAAGAGACGTAGATTAAGTTTGACGTATGGAGACTTTGCATTACATAATCATTGAAAACTCTCAGTAAATGTTTGAAAACCGTAGATTAAGTTTGACATACGAAGACTTTGCATTGTGTAATCATTGAAAACTCTCAGTAAATGTTTGAAAACCTTAGAAGAATTCGTACTCACATAAAGTAATATCCATTTTAAAACTCTGTTCCCAATTAGTGTTATATACTCTAAGTTTATGTATTCCTTCGCTTTAGAAGAGCGAAACGTAAGTTGGCAGAGTTTAAATGAATTTGTACGAACTGCGAACATGAACATCCAGTTGATCAGTCCCACAAACAATGAAGAAAATCTATAAAATTGCATTGGATGCTCGATAATGGGATGCGCAGGAGACAGCGGAGGTGATAAGCATTCCAATCGGTACTGTACATCCCATATTGACCAAAAGTTCCCATACCAAAAAGGCATACTGAATATGAATAGGTAGAATGTAGTAGGGAAAGCACAGAAACGTTACTACATCGAGGGTAAAGGCGCAGTCAAACCAATCGACCATAAGTGGTCGTGAAAGAAAGAGTGCACGAAACTAGAGAGTCGGCATGAAAGGAAGAGAATATAACTGCACCTGGTGGCGAGGTCATGGCGGTATTTTTTTTTTTTTTTTTGGGATGCGGCTGACATGATTTTCATTGCTGACGTCGGAGTTAAAACTCATGGACGCTAATCAACGAATCTAACCTGATTGGATTCTTTCCTTTTTCTGATCTAGCTAACATATTGAACATAAATATATGGAACGTATTATTAAAAAATAATTAAGTTGAGTCTTTCGCGAAACAATTGATTGTTTCGGAAACTAAACAACTTTCATTGATAATTTCGAACTTGGAAGCAATATTGTGCAAGCCTCAACCGTAGATGTATAAGCAAGGAAAGGCGGTTGTTCACTGAAACTATCACATCGATAGCTTAGATGTACAGCATAATTCCATGGAAGTCCTGTCATTTATTGTAAAAGAGATGTGTTTTTTCCTTCGATGATTGGCTGAATAGAAGTATATACTTCGTCTGCGTAAAAGCCCTTCCCAGCCTTCTTTCATTGATACTTACATTATAACTAATATCATTACTTCTGAATCATGGCAACGGCCTTTAAATATTTGAGAATGGGTGATTTGTAAGTTTCCAATAGCCTTTGCAAACTCTGTTCGCAAACACTTTTGATAGGAATGTTTGGTAGATAACATATCCAGTTCAAGACATTTTTAGAGAACTACATGTTTTTGTGCTTTTACATTGAACTTAATCGATCAAATGTCGATACAAATTTGCTTTAGAAGGCAACTTAAACTTCTTTACAACTCTCTTACAACTAACTGACTGTGACGGTAAAACACCTCCTGATGCTGCCAATTTACCTCAGCATAAGTCTAAAGAAGATGAATATCTTTTTGTATCGACAATAAGTACATTTTTGTTTACATACGTATATTAATTACCGGCAATTTCCCACTTGAATGAACTCATAAATATTTCAGTCGTTTTTTTGTTTTTCTTCTCATTTTTTTTTTTTTTTATATCTTTTCCATTTTCATAACTAATCCGAAAAAGTAAACTTTCCCACTTATGGTAGTTAACGAAAACTTAAAACAAACACCATGGCATAGTCATAAGCAGCTACTTTGTTTGGCATACGACTACCGCCACGCACATTTTTTCCTTATACAAAAAAAAAACAAAAAAAAAAAACAAATTCACATGATTTACATGCAAAGTACAGCTATTTTGAATACCATTCATTGACTACGTTGGCTAAAGCTTAGTGTTATTACCTTTACCATTGCCATTACCAATGCCGTTCGCCGTATTGCTGTGCCTTTATATTTGAACATGTGGTTGTTGTCATTTGTTATCATATTAATAATTCGATGAAAATTTGCAACACATAAGCTTAACAGCGAAGCGAACGATTCAACTTACCATCCGATCGTACCAAAAAGTAATGACAACTGTTGCTTGCAGTAAAAAATAAAATTGCTCTATGTTGTAATACCGACAATAGCAATTGCGCTTTAATGGTTTCGGAGTCCACCAACATAAAAGCATATGCGAACAAGCGTTTGTGTATGTGTGTGTGTGTGTGT